>NC_035445.2:129376723-129676723 GCF_002127325.2 Helianthus annuus
TGAACGCTCCTGTTAGCTCATTAAGACAGACAAAATCTTTAATAATTGATTCAATAATGTAGTGATAAACATAAAAAACAAAACTTACAAAGAGTCTGTCAAGTTTTGGATCCAGCACAGCTCCATTTGTCTATGTTCTAGAGCTTATCTAGACCACGTCTTTATCTCAGTGGTAACATAATCACTTCAAGGAACAACCCTAGACCTATCAAACTACCAAAACTCAGATCTGTCATATTTGAACAATTGAAAACCTAAAATCCGAAAAGTTTTACCCGATTATGAAGAACCCTAATATCATCGTTCCACAGCCGTTAACCCTAAGAATTGCGGAAATAGAGGTCGAGCATGTGTCAATAGCTGAAACCCTAAAATCCAAAAGGTATTAATCGAATCCGAATAATCCTAAAACCATATATTGATAACCATTAAGCGAAAAAATGGCGAAACACAGATCTGCAGTCGTTATCCTGCACAAGAGTTTATCATTGAAGGTGTTAATCGAATATGAAGAACCCTAATCGAACAAAATAGTAAGTTGTAAAAGACGCTAGGGTTTAGAGGGGTAAAAACCTTGAAAGTTTGAAACGATTGAAGTGATGATACGTATGTCGGAGCTGAAGAGATCGTACACAAGCGTAACCATCTTGAATCGTCATGGAATCTGATAATGAAGATGAAATCGAGATGCAGAGAGAGGCGATTTTGGACAAGAAAGAGGCTGGATTATTTGTGGCTAGGGTTGAGTTAAGTTGCATTATGTAGTATCCATTTCTTAAATCGGATTATCCGTCTAGTATTGGTAATTCTATATCGAACCCGGCCCATTTCCAATTTATGTGTATATCAAACCTGGCCTTTTAAGTGAATATGGCCCAAAACCTCAAATCATTATATAATAACCTGGCCCATTTGTATATATAGTTTAGAAATTGCATTTTTTTTACTTTTAATTTTTATTGATAATTATTACTTTTTTGTTCTTTGATTTTTTATTCTTTTAATTTGTTATTAGAGATTTTTTTTAAATCTTTTATGGTATTTGTATTTGTTATTTATAGAAGATGGATGAAGATTACACTGTAGCTGATTTTTCTTCACTAACTCACTATGGAGTATGGTATAATCTTAGTGTTGTACGTGTTGAATGTACTTGGTATGATGTCAGCAAAAACAAATTACTACTTATTTTACTTGATAAAGATGTAAGTTCATTTATTTATTTATTTCGTTTTTAAGTTTACATATATTATATTTAAGTAACATACTTTATATTATAGAGAAGAAGAGTTGCAGCAATTGTCCCCGCTAATTTGGTTCACTTATTTGATGGCATGGAACTCGTGGGTCATGTTTTTTCGGTTTCTCATTTTCAAATTGAGAATTTCAAGTTTAATGATTATCCATCATACAAAAGCTACGTATTAATTTATGGTCGTATCAAAATAGTTATAAATGAAAGCACAAAATTTACTCCGTGTATACATGAGGTTTCAAAGGGTTTTCCGTTGTATCCATTGGTGCCGTGCTTTAATGTTTTGAAAGAGTACAAGGGTTTTCACAAACATATTGTTGGTATACATAAATTCTTTCTATTTTTTTTGGATTTGTTATATATATATATATATATATATATATATTTTATGCGTGTGTCTAACATGTTGTTGCCTTTATTGTAGATGTTATAGGAAAAATCATCAAGGGGAAAAGAATAAAGCATATGTTTACTTTTAAGATTAATTTGCAAGATGCTACGTAAGCCACGTTTTTATTATTAATGACCTTAATGTTTTAAGTAACACATATATGTAGAAATATTTTTTTAATATAATGTGTTTGATTATTTTACAGTGGTCACGTTATAAAGTTGCGTCTAGACACATCGAGGCATATAAATATTGTACGAACATATCGTGCAATATCCAGTAAATCTATCATATACGTCTCTCAACTCAAGTTGGTCTATACGTCGTCAAGTATGTTATAGGCTTAATACGTATTTCTTATATATTTTAATTTTTTAAATGACCTATGAATATTATTTGTAACACATGTCTGCTTTTTCAGTTAATATGTTGAAGGATACGGAGTTTACTAAAATGGTTATTGAACCAGATGTGCATGAGGCACACTTGCTTAGATCTATGCAACGTTAAAATTATTGTTCATGTTGTTTAATGTTTTGGATTATTTAGTATTTTGTACTTAATATGTTTTGTTTTTTTATTTGTTTACCTTTTTTTTTTGAAAATTTTAAAATGTTTTCCAGTTTAAGATAATAACCTTATGTATTACTCTTGTCATGTAGCTTTAATTTTATGAATGAATGACATTTTATAGGTAATTTTATTCATAATCATGTGCTAACAATAATTATACTAATATTACTTCCAGTGAGAAATGAGTACGAACAACCTACAATCATGCAAAAGAAAAAAGTTTTTACATGGCCATGGTCGACAAAGTTCTTCTATTGATGATCTTGGTCTTGACATTCTTGTGTATGAGATATTAATAAGGCTTCCTGCAAAGGGTGTGGGTCGGTCAAAGTGTGTATGCAAGGAATGGTTATCTGTTCTATCGACACGTCATTTTGCTATGATGCATTGTCGTCACATATCTACATCCTGTAACCAGAAATTTATAGCAATTGATTCGCGTTTATGTTCCGTATTCCCCCTTTCGTGTGAAGATTCAGGTCCATTATTAAACTCCAGAATCTTACTTCCATTTGAAGCGCCTTGGAATAAAGTAAATATTCTAACAAGTTTTGAAGGATTGTTATGTGTTTGTTTTCGTAATACTGGCAAATTGGTTATTTGGAATCCATTAACTCGTGCATTTAAAGAGGTGTCCAGCTCAAATAGTCGTGGTTTATATAAACCTAAGTCAGATGCAATTGGGTTGTATGTGGATAAGACGGATGACTACAAGCTTTTACACATAAAGCGTAGGCGTGGTAGAATGTGGGTTCATGTATATTCAAGTATGTTTGACTCGTGGCACAAAATCACTTTTGCAAATAAACTTCGTTGCTGGCGTGGAAAGCCTGTTTGGTCTAATGGAACTTTTTGCAAAGGTGTTTTATATTTTTTGGTTAATTGTTTTATTGAGAATAAGGGTGTTATGTTGTTTGGCTTTGATGTGGAATCAGAGAGATTTAGGTTGAAAACCTTTCCAAGATTTCCACATGCTTACTATGATGGAAATTTAGTTATTGTTCATAAAGAGCTTCATGTGTTTATTACTCATGGGCTTCCTAATTGGACGGTTGATTTGTGGAGGATGGAAGGTGAAAGTTGGGTGAAATTATGGGTTTTTTCCTTGCATACAGCCTCCTATTATTTTATCATGCTCTATTACACATATTTCAAGTACTGGCAGGTTTCTTGTCGTATCAAATGATGGAGTTGCTAATGAAATTGACACGACAAAGAAAGGGGTTGATTGTTTCTTACCTTTAGTTTGGTTTCACGGGTTACAAGGAGCAATATATACCGAGACTCTTTCTTCACCGGATTTTTATTTTGATTAAGTATGCGTTTTTGCTTTGTTCGTTTTAATGTTTCGTTGTTTGTTTAGTGACATTATAAATATGTTTTAATCTTAGTGTTGTACGTGTTGAATTTACTTGGTATGATGTCAGCAAAAACAAATTACTACTTATTTTACTTGATAAAGATGTAAGTTCATTTATTTATTTATTTTGTTTTTTAGGTTTACATCTATTATCTATTATATATAATCTATTATATATAATAAACATAATTTTGGTGGGAAAATGAGCTGAGTTTTTTATCATCCCCGTATACCAATTATGATATGATCCGACCCGTTTTATGACCCGGGTATATAAGTCAAATAAAAAAACCTAATTTACCTCTGGCCCCATTCTTTTCCTTCACCGCTTCTCAACCAAACCCTAGCCTCCGTCTTCCTTGAAGCTTCTACATCTAATCTTCCTTGAATCGACTGATGACTGATAAAGGATTCCAAAATCAAACCGATTTACTTACAAGTATGTGGATTCTTTACTCGATATTGATTTTATTCGTTTTATTTGTTTCATCGTCTCAGTTTTTTACTAAAATTTTGATTGTTTCGTATGAGGAAGATGGTGGTGGCCTGAAGAGGAACGATGACAATGACATTGGTTGATTTAGGTTTTCTCGAGTGGTTGTCTTATGATGGTTGTGGTTTAACGCAACAACGAAAGGGCGGCTGCTAGGGTTTCACCAACACATAAATCGGTATCTTTCTATTTCATTTTTAATCCTCTTATTCAGATTTGATTTGTTGTATATCCTATTTTCATATAATTTTGTTCATGATTTACTGTGAGTTCGTCAGTTCTAATCGTTTTAGGGTTTTTACTGTTTTTTTTTTTTTTTTTGAAGGTCATTGTAATAAGGTTTTGGATGTTGTGTAATGGATGAAGATGTACTTGATTATAAATGACATATTTGCCAATGTCTCGCCACTTAGCTATATATGTTTTCAGGATTTGGAGAGTATATGTTCGGAATTTTCACCTTTTAATTTTTTTAATGATTGATCGACTAATTGTATATAAGTTTGTTGATTGAAAGTTTTATTTCCCATGTTTGATATGTAGATGGGTCCTACTAGAATGAAGATTCAAGAGGTGATCTTCATCTAAGCGTCCTAGGCCTAGAGAACCAAGGTAATATACAATATTACAATTCATTGTAAGGTTATTTATATTGATGTTAGTTAAGAGTATCGTTGATTTGTTTTTTTGCTAGAGGAAGTCCTGCATTAGGTGGTTCTGGGTTTGGTCCTCGGATACCGTCTCCGGGGATTAGGTACGTTTTTTATATGTTTACATAAAAAGTTTAAGATTCTACCATTCCTTTCTTCTCATGCTCAAATAACCTAAAACATTCATTCGTTTTCATTCAGAGTATCTAGAGGTCTTAACTTGGTTATTTAGTTTCCTTGCTAATGGTTCAAACAAGTAAAATCTGAAAATTATTCACAAAAATAAAATGGGTTAAAACGTATACTTTATCGATGACACCAAGTCTTTTTTGGTTTAATGGAGTTGGCCACTATAATCCCTTTTAATTTAACTATTTTCTCATGAACAATACCATATCAACTTTGCAAATTATATGCCTGTTTCTGGGTTTAGGTAAAGCTATGGCAATTGCTGTGCAGCCTGCTAAAGATCCTTTCTATTTGCTGAAACTAATTGTTGTCTCTTGCGTAGGTATATTGCATCTGATGTAAGACTGTTCACCACTTCGATTTGATCTTAAAGGTATCAACCATCAAATTCAAAACATTAAATATTATTAACCTTGTGTTTCTTGATTTTCACCATATTTGCCCTTTGGATCTAGCGATGGATGTAGAAGACACCTGTGTTATTACTCATGTTCAAGATAACCTCTTTCGTTTCATGTGAGCAAGAAGAGAGGAATACACAAAGGAGGTTTGAAACATAGTTCAGATGATACAGGTTCAGGTGTCAAATCTATATCATGTGAACTGTGTTTGACACATCCTTTGTGTCTTTCTCTCTTCTTGCTCACATGAACACGAAAGAGGTTATCTTGAACATGTTTTCGCTCAAGTTTGAAACAGTATTGTTTAGTGTTACTCTTCCTTCAAGGTAAGGCCAAAATAGCAGTTATCTATATATAAAAATTTTGCCTTCAAATTCTTTCTAACAAAACAATAGAAACGTTGTTGATTATTTGATTTTTTTTTCATTTTTTGTAGCTATGTTAAGGATTAAAGCTATTTAAAGCTATCAAACTTTTTGATATGTCAAAGCTTCATGTTTCCAACAACTAATGGTTGTTCTATCCTAAAGACTTCTGGTATGTACTTTAAGCATAAACTTTATATTGTCATTCATGGTGTGGCAAACATTGTTAAATCGAAAAGTTTAAAAAGAAGTAAAAATAATACGATCATCCATATAAAGTATTTAAAAAGTAACAATTACATATAAAAAACAAAACTAATCAGACACTTAAACTCTAATAGCAAGAATCAAGAAACTTTAACTTCAACTCCATGGAACACTGAACTTCACGATGTATGTCATTGATCTTTCTCATGAACTCTACGTCTCTATCTCCACACTCTATATTACTCGCAATACATAGGTCACGAACTGAAGTAGTTGGCATCGCCCTCAGGTTTCTCGAAACCTGGTCTCTTGTCAGGAGACCAAGTTATAGTTCGTTAAAACACCTCTTCAACTCTTGAAGAGTAGACCTATGAGCCAAAACTTGCTCTTCGATTTGTTTAATAAAGCGTTTCTTGAAATCCTCAGAATATGACTCCATTTTAATGTATTTATAATAATTAAAGCAAACAATAACAATTGATCTTTGGCTTTCAGTGAATGAATGTGTGTATGATAAAACAACATTTGAATTGTCAATCGTATTATATAGAATCTGAAACAGGCCAAAGGTCATTTTTTAAATGCAATCATTAAATATCTAGAAAACCAAAGAACAAAATTTAATGATTTAGTGGTAAAACGTGTATGAATTTATATTTTAAAAACATGTACATTTAATGATTTAATGGGAAAGCAAGTAAAATTAAATATCTAGAAAACCAAAGAACAAAATTTAAACCTTCAAAAAAGGTTATCATAATTAGGAAATGTCTGTTCATTTACCACATCAAACATTTTACACACTATAAAGGTTCATGATTACTTTATTTGAAAACATCAACACTTCATTTTTAAAAAACCCTTCACCCTAAAACAAACTGTGCAAAAAACACTAACACTCTTTCTAAATGGCAAGCAAAAGCTTCTACCACTGGTCTGAAACTGCCGATCTTAAAATTGAATTTTTAGGATGGTCACGTGAAGAACAGAGAAAAGATAAAGAACTCAACAAAAAAGTTGCTATGGTGAGTGATAAATATTATAACCAAACCTGGAGTAGCATTGCACTGCTGGATGAAGTGCTATGTTCTCCTCCATCGGAGTTTAAAGAAAAAGCAGAAGAATTTATCACACATCTGCTGAATCAAGATCAAAAGACCTGTGATATGCTTGCTGATCTGCAAATTAAAACAAACAATGAAATTGCATGGAAGAAGGCGAGAGAACGAGATATCTTATTAAGTGTTAATTGTAATGTTTAATTTTTAATTTTTACTATTTTTCAAAATCAGAATTTTGTAATACTATTTAATATTGAATGAAGAAAATTCGAAGTTTCAAAATCAGAATTTTGCAATTTCACTTTTACCAGTTTCAATAATAACAAGTTACAGTCAAAAAGTGGAACTTGAATGTGAACTTCATGAAAGGTATAGATCATGCTGATGACTCACTTCACAGGTACATAATTTCATATAATTTCAAATTAAAATAATACTAAAATTGTTTTTTTTTTGTTTTTTTTGCAGTTACAAAGTCTTTATAAATCCATGCAATTTGAGTGATGAGTTATGTACAGCAACAGGTAAAGCATTTAGTTATTTTCATTCTAAAATGAAATTCATCCCAATTGGTCGCGTAGAGTTTGTATAATATAAACTGATAAGTAATAGAGATAATGAATCTCTATCATATGGTACATGCTGAGATTATTGAATTTTGATTAACAAACAAATGAACTAACGTGCATTTGGCTGAGATCACTATGTATTATAATGACCTTAAATGGTTCTATTGAATAGGTGTACAGTGTGATGGCTTCTCATCACAAGGTCCGCAACCATCACATCCGGCTAATCATAAGTACTACCATTCCTGCTAAGGTTTGCAAGAGGAGTTCACTATAGATTTGTGGATTTTATTGTTTTTTATTTGTAAATTTTGTTTGTAATTCAATTTTTGTTATTTAATTCAATATGTAACTTTGTTTATAAGAAATTTATTAACACAATAATGAAACTGGAACTATTTGGGCTGTAAAGAATCGGGTACTAACCAGTAAATTGAGGATATCTTGCATTTTCTAATATAATAGTCATGGTGTTGATGTTTTTTATAGTTAATACGCTTTGGCTTTTGGAATCAAAACACGCGGTATGCGTTTTTGCTTTGTTCGTTTTAATGTTTTGTTGTTTGTTTAGTGACATTATAAATATGTTTTATCGTTTTGTTTATTATGTGCTATAGGTATTTATGTTATTATGCCGTTGCGGTTGCCCGGCCTATGGACGGGCTCTCAACTAGTTATATATGACCATGTGTGGTCATAAAGTTCCTTAGGAGCGTTATGCGACAAGTGACGACATGCGTTATAGAGAGGCTTTATGTGGTTTTATATCATAAGAGGGTATAGTCATAAAGCCTCATATTCATCATTACCTATTCATTAATTTTCTATTTTTTTCATTTAATCTCTAAATTATTTAAAAAAACATTTTTATTAAATTTAAAAAAAAAGGCATTACAATATTTAATAATCTGACCTAGTTTATTAATAAAGCATAAAAGACTAAAGTTTATTTTAAATAAAATAAGTTTTCATAAAGTTATTTTACAAGTACTAAAACTGCCATATTTTTAAAGTATGGCTGGGAAAGCGTTGTGATCTCCTTCAAGAACTCAGGTATTCCTTGTCCATGCCTCCGATCCAGACGCTTGATAGCAACCATGTTTCGACCCTTAGAGTGAGACAGTTCTCCTTTATAAACTTTCCTGAAATCACCACCTCCAACATAGTTGAAGTCGTCGGTGGCTAATGTTATATATATCTTCAAGTTGGATTTTAAGGTTTTGAAACTGCTGCAAGAATGCATCCATAATTATTAAAGATTGGTTTTATGTGATTAGTAATCTTTGTAAACTAAAACAGTGAGCTGAAGCCTGAATAATGGTTAAGAAAGGACACCTAAGAATAATTTGTTGTGATGAGTGGAATGAAAAGCAATGCCTTTAAACATGATTGATTTGAATATATTACAAATGTAACCCCAATAATTACACCTTATAACAATATATAGTGCTGGGTGTGTCACCATACAGCTGTTTATGATCTTAAAAATATTAAAGGGGTTGTTATCATGGTTGCTTACGTAACAGGTTCTAGAAGACTTTTGACCATATTTTTCTAATCTGCTGCATTTCTTGTATAAGTTTGAAAGATGATATGAGAGGAAATGAAGAAGAGGTACGTAAACAGTGTTTAGCCAATGAGTGCGTATATTTCCTTCAATCTGTCATAGATTTGACTTTATTTTAAGGTAATTATGTATATATATAAATATATTTTTAAGGTAAGTACTATATATAATTGTTTTTTTAATCTAAGACTCTAGTCAAATCTCAGTTGACTTTATTTCACAACCTGACATGATAGGAGCACGGGGTATTTTTGTATATGCGATTTGAAGCAGTAGACACAGTTCAGGGGCTGATCCAAGCTCTTTGATACAGTCAAATCTCTATCTCAATATCTGGCGCTTGAGCTTTCTCATCAATGGTTACAGCAAATATCCCAACCTCTGTACTTACAATCATCCTCCTCACATACTCTGTTTTGCAATCTCTTTTATCACTGATGATTCATACCCATCTCCATTTATATCCCCACTCACTCCTTTCTTTAAGTTTTACGGAACGTACCCTTCTTTTAAAGTTTCACGTTAATACAATTCAAACCTCTTTGTTTTTTTCTCTTATTATTGTTTTTTAAAACGTAATTTATTATTTAAGTAACTTTCGTTAACGATTAATTTTATACATTCTAAACATATTGTTGTTTTTTTTTATTTTCAAATGACGTTTGTTTTCTTATTTAGAAAAACACCTTTTTTTCGAAATATTGTTTTAATTTTTTTTTAGAAAAAATTCGCATGTTGTAATTCGATCTTGTACGCACCATACGTTTTAACACAAATCGTACGTTAACCAATCCCTATATATATATATATATATATAGGGCAGGGTTCATGAGTGAACAATGATTTATTTGTGAACAAAATGAACTTATCTTGACCATTGATTTTGTAGATCTAGATTTTTTCTTTAATGGCAAGATTGTAATTATCTTTTGTAACTTACATGTAATTTAATAGACACAAGGGTATAATTGTATATTTCTATCTTCATTTAATTAATTAATTTTTTCTCTCTCCTGATTTCTCTTTCCAATTAAAAGAATATTTAATTAAATTCTCTATATTTTTTTCCTCTCACATATTACCTAACTTATTATTTCATAATTTAAAAAAAAAATACAAACATTATAAAATATTGTTCCATCTAGAACATAATTAAAAATATTTAATTACATTCTCTATACTATATGTATTAGATCAATGTTTGATGAAAAGATGTATAGTGGAAACAATATGTAGTAACACACAAGTGTATAAGTCTGGTATATATCGACATGTATACACTATGTACTTGAATAATACACAGGTGTATACGTCTGGTATATACCGACCCGTATACACATATGTACTTGAATAATACACAAGTGTATAAATCTGGTTTATACCGACCCGTGGAAGCAAGATGTAATAATACACATGTGTATAAGTCTTGTATATACTGACCTCTATACACATATGTTAAAAATCATAATTTAATTATGTTTAATATTTAATTTTAAAAGGAACATAACAATTTATTTAAAAAAAAAACATTAGCCCTTCAATCTCTTATAATTAAAATAATAGAGAAATAATTAAAAATGAGAGAGAGAGAGAGAGAGGGGGAGAGTTAAGAGAGGAGAAAATTAAGGGATTTTAATTAAAAGTACTTGGCTAATGTCAATCCTACCCTTTTAATCTAAAAAATGATCAAGGGCCAGGATTAGTTCACTTAGTTCACTCTCAAGATGTTGTTCACTCATGATCCTAATCCTATATATATATATATATATATATATATATATATATATATATATATATGGGATGGGGGTAAGGATAGTGTAAAAAGTGCTCAAAGTGTGAGAAGTGTAAGAAGTGTATTATAACACTATATATAATACTATATAACACCATATAAACATCGTATAACAATATGTAACATCATATAATACCATATAACACTATGTAACACTATATATCATTATATAACAAATATAACACTATACATCTATAATAGACATGCTATCAGACAACCTATAGTGTTATATTTGTTATATAATGATATATAGTTTTACATAGTGTTATATGGTATTATATGGTGTTATATATTGTTATACGGTGTTTATATGGTGTTATATAGTATTATATATAGTGTTATAATACACTTCTTACACTTCTCACACTTTGAGCACTTTTTACAGGATCCTCTACCTATGGGATGGTTCAAATGAAAACCACTTTTATCGCAAAAAATCGAAAACTAACTAAAAACCTAAAACACACAAAAAAAAAATCAATTTCTTTATTAAAAATCGCTAGTTTTTTTATATAAAAAACTTCTTTTCAAAAAAAAAATTGTAGTGCACATGTGTAATAATTCACATGTGTACTATTACACATGTGCACTACAAAAAAAAATTGAAAAAAAAAGTTTTCTTTATATACCTAAAATAGCGAAATTGGTATGCAAAAAAAAAAAAAAAAAAAAAAAACTTGGTAAGTTTTTTAGGCTTTTTTAGTTAGTTTTCGAGTTTTCGCGATAACTAATGGTTTTCATTTGAACCTTCCCCTATATATAATATATATCTAAAAAGAAACAAGCACTTGTTAATGATCCAGCATTGTGTATACCAATCAATAATTATCAATTGATAAAAAGAACTGATTGACGTAAACTAGCGAACGTAATAAAATTTTTGTTACGAACTAGGGCTGTTCATAAAGCTCGCGACTCGTAGCTCGCTCGAAAGAAGCTCGAGAAAAACTAGCTAAAAAAACTCAATTTGAGATGACGTGAACCAAGTTGGCTCATTTTGTAACCAAGCCCAGCTCGAGCTAAGCTCGGCCCGGCCCATGGCTCGGCTCGTTGGCTCGTTCTTAGGCTCGTTTAACTCCGACGTAAAGCTCAAGCCAAGTTTAACCGCCTGAATTAATTTCGAGCTTGAGCTCGACCCCACCCTGGCTCGACTCGGCTCGACTCGTTCTAGTTCCACCATTTAGTGATATACATTCAAACAGTCTAGTTTGATGATGGTTGTACTTTCTTTTCTATACAGAACACAATGATTGCAATTTGGCATCAGCTGATTCTCAAATGTAGCTAGTTACATGACTAGAATTCTTCGACCTCATGCTGTACTCCACAACCAGCTGAGAAAAAGAAGACGAAGTATCTTCAAGCAGTGCTGTAGGAGAATCATAATCTTCAACAAGACCTGCATATATCACACATAAAACAAAGGAATCATAAACAAAGCTTATGTGCACAAAAGATACTGACTGATCCATTAACGCAGAATGATTGGTTGAGCTCACACGAACCATTGTTTAAAACTAAAACCATGTCACTTTTGACCACAGAGGTGATTCGGTGTGCTATTGCTATGACAGTAGACTCTGAAAAGTGTTCTCTAAGTGTTTTCTGAATCATGTTATCGGTTGCTGTATCAACTGATGCAGTGGCCTCATCAAGAACCAGAATCTTGCTTTTCTTCAGTAGCACACGCCCAAGACAGATCAGTTGTCGTTGACCCATGCTCCAGTTCTCTCCGTTTTCAGCAACTTTAGCAATTTTACAAACATGGGTTGTCAAAAGTTATAATTTTTATGCAAACCTGTGTTAAAAATGGTAGAGCAATCAAGAACCTGATGCATCAAGCTTGCCTTCCTTATTTCGAACCTCATCACCGATCTGGCATTTATCAAGAGCCTGAAATGACAAACTAAATGTTACTAATCGCGTATATATGAACACGAATATATGATACCAATGTACCTCCCAAATCTGATCATCTGTATAGTCCTCAAGTGGGTCCATGTTGCTTCTAACGGTTCCGTTGAACATAGTGGGATCTTGGGGAATTATGCTCAATCTAGATCGTAAATCATGGAGTCCAATCGATGAAATGTTGATCCCATCTATCAAAATTTCCCCACTGGTAGGTTCGACGATACGGAAGAGTGTTTGTATAAGAGTAGATTTACCACTTCCGGTTCTCCCTACAATTCCGGTCTTTCTACCTCCATGGAAAGTGCATGTTATACCTCTCAACACAAGAGGCATGTGTAAGGCATATCGAACCTATTCATACATTATTTATAAACTTTTAAGCGTCTAATTTCACTTGCACATTTAAAAAAAAAAAAAAAAAAAAAAAAAAAAAAAAAAAACCAGTAACATATTAACAACCTGCAGATGGTGAATATCGACCTTTCCTTGTGAAGGCCAGAAGCGATCAGGTCGATTCGAGCCTATAACAAGTGGAGGCTCACTAGGGATAGAACTGTACTGAAAAATTCTTTCAACCGAGATAAATTGTATTTCCAATTTGCAAAGTTTTTGTATAGCCCAAGCTTGTAACATGTTCAAGTTTAGCCCATATGTTACTGCTAAGCCCGCAGTACCTACAACAGGTTGGAGGTGGATGAGCTATTTAGGGGCGTAAATGAGCCGAGCCGCACGTGTGCTACTCGAGACCAGCTCAATAAAACCTCGAATCAAGCCAAGCTTAAATGAGCTCAGGCCTAAAAATAAGCTTATTTTATGGACGACCCAGAGCCTATTACTAATATAATATATATTAATTTTTTTATTGAATACAATAATAATAATAATAATAATAATAATAATAATAATAATAATAATAATAATAATAATAATAATAATAATAATAATAATAATAATTAAATGAGCTCACGCCTAAAAATAAGCTTATTTTATGGACGACCCAGAGCCTATTACTAATATAATATATTAATTTTTTTATTGAATACAATAATAACAATAATAATAATAGTGATAAAAAACAATTAAAAATGTATATTGTGTTATATACATAAAATTATAATCTTAAATACATATAATTAATGGGGAGGGATCATGAGAAAACTCCTCTTTGTGAGAATACTCAAAAAAAAAAAAAAAAAAAAAAAAAAAAAAAAACTATATCTAAGGATCTAACCATTACTAAACCCTAAGAAATAAACCCTTAAAAAAACTATACCCTAAAGGTTAACGCCTAAAAGTTAAAAGCTAAATGCTAAAGTGTAACACCCCGAAAACGGGTTTGGTAATTAACCCACGTTAATACTAAAAGACGGGTAAAGTATCGCTAGTAGTAAAAAATAACCCGGTAAATATTTGGGATTTAATAAGAAATCCTAATATTAAATACAAGCGAAACAAAGTTTTAAGGAATTGAGTTTATAAGAGACCGAGTTAACGGGATTTAAAACACTACGGATTATAATTCCCGGAACCCATCAAGTTAACTAGGTAAAATTAACCTAGTTAGTAGAGGGTAATTAAATAATAAACTATGAGTTATGGTTTCATATATGAATCTTTAAACTTGAGGGACTAAACATGGGCAATTAGAATAGTGTTTTATTAAAACACTTAAAAAAAAAATAATAGAACTCAATACACACACATACGTATGCGACCAGAGGAAAGCTCCATGGGAGCTCAAACCCTAACTTCAACAAATCAACAAAATTGAAGGATCAAACCAAGTTCAAATCGAAAATGGAGCATAGATTACTGATCCTCATCACAAGAGGATCACAAGGTATGTGAAATTTCATAAAAACTCTCAACTTGAAATTCTCATGTAATTGGGAAAATCTGAAATTATAGTTGCATGTATGTCATATGATGATCTAGGAACAACTATAGTGTCTAGGGAGAAACCCTAGACAAATACAAGTTGAAAATCATGTGAAATTGTAGTGAAACCTATGAACACCATTGTAAGTGATTGATGGTTTATGTGAAATTTGATGAACACTAGGAAATAGAGTGTTGATCTAGTATAATGTGACAATTTGAAGTGATTTCAGAAATTATGGAAGTTAACACTTTGTAAGATGGTTGATTTATGTGAAATTTGGGGTAAGAGATAAGCTAGAGACATGATAAATAAACATGTAAAATTCTGCCCTTAAGGTGTTTGTTGAAATGCCTCAAAGAAGGCTCGAAACTAGAATTTTGTAGTTAAAACACCTAGTTGTGATGTTTCGACTATTATGCAAAAAGTGATTAAAGAGAGAGTTCTAAATGTGTTAAACGCAATTGGAACTTTGGTTAAAACGGAGGTCTAAAGATAACGCCTACCGAGTAGTTAAAGAGTGCTAAAACTAGTTGATAACTCGAAAATGCAAATTAGTATACTAATGGGCATTGACTATTAAAAAGGTCAAACTGACCTATAATACGATAAATAGCGATTTTGATATGAAATACATAAGGTGGAATAATCGTATTAGAATATGATTAAACTAACCACCTTGAAAACGATGATGATAGTTTGACGCGTAACAAGCTAGGTGGAAGCTTGGAGTGAAAGCGGGTCAAACAAGTCAAGCATGGAAGAAAAGCGTAGCTCGGATGCAAGGTAAGTGAAACTTACATAATTGTGTAGATTACTTATTTCATTCTATACGTTATAGATGCAATAATGCTAATATTGAAAATATGGATTTCCGACGTGATTGATACGAGTCGGAACATATAAAGATGATAAAAACCATGTTTATGGCAAAAAGGGGATTCGGTAATGAAATCCGGGACGGGATGGATGTATGGATTAGAAGTCAAAAACCATGTTTTTTATTTAATAGGCAACGTTGGGCATATAGGCCGAACGGGTCAAATGGTGGTGATAACACTATTTGACAATATCGACTAATGCGATTGTCAAGTCTTGTGTTAACAGGAGCGATTAGCGATTCAGTTAATTTCGCCCACACTAAGTATGATGATAAAAGCAAGGTATAAATTGGGTCTATATGTTGACCCTAGCCAGGTACGTATGCATACGATTAAAGTTAACATACAAACTTGGTCATATAGGTAGTGAAAGCCCCTCGTAGTAAATGAGGGGCTAATGTCGACTAAAATGCCCTTGAAGGGTAAATTGAGCGAACAACTTATAAAGTTTGTTTAGGAACTTATCTTACGATCTTGTAACCTTTAGACGCACATGAAAGTTGTAGACATAAACTTTCAAGAGTTAAATGCTTAAATTGTGTGTTGCCGCAAAAATAACATATCCGTAGGATTTAAATCGGAATAAATAGTCCATTTCGTTAAATCCACCACATTCATAGTTGTGGTGGAAGACTAGCTAATAACAAATTGGTGGAACTATGAAGTACATGAGAAATGAGCACCGTTCGTGCTAAAATGGTCGTAAATACCCTTGACGGGTCAAAATAAGATTTTAAACAAAAACGGGTAAATAATTGCGTAGAAACCCGTGTTCAGTACTTAATATGATTGACAATATTAGAAATTAAGGGTTTATGATGAATGGTGGTCAAACAAACATGTTTGTTTGATAATCACATAGTCGGGTCGAAAATTGTTGAAAAGATAATAAGCCGAAGGCTTAAAAGTCTCAATTTTATTTAATCCGGATGTCAGATCTTAACTCCATATAATGGAGAATTAAATTACAAACATGTAGGAAGAAACGGTAGGTCAAACGGATAAGCGGTTTGAAAGATACGAAAGATTTCGTGTCAAATTACGGCAAAATGGAAAGGCTGAACCCAGTGTCCACCGTAAATTACGGTCCCACCGTAATTTACGGTGGAGATGATTTGTTTACGGTGAAGGTCTACTGTTTTACGGTAGAAAAGCTTGAACCCAGGTGCCACCGTAAATTACGGTCCCACCGTAATTTACGGTGGAGATATTTTTTTTTTTTTTATATACATTTTGTTTTCATTAGAAAATCAAATGTTTCCCGGACATCGTTCGGACATGATTTAATCCCCGTAAGACTAAAGCATTTCATGTGTATGAAATGTAGGTACACCTTGGATGCCGGAAGACGATCAAGCTCAGCGAAGAACCGAACACGATAATGATACACGCTTCCGCACTTTGCTACGTTGTAATTTTTAAACAACGAATTCGATCCCGTTATGTAGAATAACTTATGATTCATAAAAGTTTTAATAAACCCGAATTTTTGTAATAAGTGTTGTCTTAGTTACACACTAATTGTTGGTAATTACATACAAAATCGTTAATTAGTAACTAGGGCGTTACAAGTTGGTATCAGAGCCTTGGTTTAAGAGATTCGAGTATGGTGGGGAGGAACCATGCTTGGACTTAAACCTTATGCTCTTGACAAAGAATAGTGTTCGGTTCGAGGCTTGATCGCAAATCCGGTAAGTACAAGTACGTGAATAGTTAGTATGCTAAAGTGTTGTAAACAACACATAGGGCTATCGTGTGATACGCGTTACCCCAATTAAAATGATTGAAATAGTTGACGAAAATACGCGCGTTGACGCGTATAGTAGAAAAAGCCTTGTATCATAATACGGGCGATTATTGAGGTTGACGTTACTAACTTTTGTAAATGTTTTAATTGAAGGACACTCGCGTTTGAAGACGACGAGAGTCAAACGAATTATGGATATGATGATGGAACGGTCCGAAGTATGACAAGAGGAACATACTCACCGAGGACTAAATCGCGTAATGACCGCGAACAAAGTTTATGGCAAAGAACGCCCGTCGGGGAAAACAGTACCAGGTGCACATTTTAAATAATAGCATAAATAGTAATATGCAACAATAAGTAGGAACTTAAAAGTTGCATATGTAAAATTAAAAACTTGGAAAGACCTGAATAGAAAACCTATCCGGGATATTGTTTCCAAGAAAAACAGATAGAGGTATTACTTACATAGGGCGTGATGTGAAAACTGTAAAAAGGTCATGCGTGTCATGTGTTAAACGCTTACTCTGGCCAAGTAAGTAGCGGCATATGTTACCATGAACTTCTTATGGCGGACACGTTTACATCCGATGTAGTAAGGGCAGGGTGAATGGGACTAATTAAAAAGTGCCCAAATGAATCAGATAAACAAAATATTTGATAATAATGTAAACGCACAACCAAGTGACGGGAGCGTATTACATTAGGATAATGAGCCCGAGTGAAGGGACATCAAGCATGTAAAATGATTTAGACAAGTATTGGGAGGGAGTGTACTTACACTCGAACCCAGAAAACATCAAGCTATTGGGAGGGAGTGTACTTACACTCGAACCTAGAAAACATCAAGCTATTGGGAGGGAGTGTACTTACGCTCGAACCCAGAAAACATCAAGCTATTGGGAGGGAGTGTACTTACACTCGAACCCAGAAAACATCAAGCTATTGGGAGGGAGTGTACTTACACTCGAACCCAGAAAACATCAAGCTATTGGGAGGGAGTGTACTTACACTCGAACCCAGAAAACATCAAGCATATAAAACGATTTAGACAAATATTGGGAGGGAGTGATACTTACACTCGAACCCGAAGAATACAAATAAGACTCTTAACAGGTCGATTTTGTAAAACACCAAATTTGAGAACGAAGTAGGAATATAAAAGTAAAACGAAGTCATAATACATACCGTAAGGGTTGCAATAATAACGACTTCGGTAAAACACCCAGTTGGTGGGTAAGGATTTAAACACATGCGTAGACTGAGAAACAGGAACGCGAAATAGAAAGTCAAAAGACTCGGAATATGAGTCATGACTAAAAGATGATAAGAATCTTCGCAAATATAAATTTTGGTAATTGCGTTCAACCATTTCAAAGTTGGACGGGTCAAATAAAGAACGAAGTCTGACATTCATAGGTGATAAAAAAAAAATTCACCTAAAATGAGTCAAACGAGTCAATTAAGGAAAAATGGAGGGGCCAAAATGACCGACGGGTCATGAACTAAAGCAAAGGGATCATAAGGGCCTCGTCTTAAAGAGGCGAAAACTTAAGAAAATAGCCTACGAGGTTAGGTGAAAGAACCTACGGGTCAATAGCGTAAGGTGAGGGAACTTGTTACGATCCCTCGCGTAAAACGAGAACGAAAAACAATAAATTAGGGGTTGTCAATTCCCTTGACATGAGTAATTGACATAGTTAAGAGAAAAACGTTAGACTAAAATTCAGATTTAGTAAGAAATAATATTTTTATAAATATAAATTCTGACAGGAATCTGAATAGTAATCATAAAGGGTTCAAGTCTTGACGCTGATAGGCGCAAGACGATATATTCGAAAAATGATCTTTTTGAAAATGAAAGGTTGATATAAATTAAACATGCGTGACACGATCACGGTCAAGAAATGCAATGTGAAGTGGAATCACATTATAACCAAGCGAGCGGTAAAGGTCATTTAAGTAATCTGGTTGCTTGTAAGCGGTAGATTCGGTATAACTAAACCGAATAAATGAATTTGAAAACAAAAAGAGAATTGTTGCTAAAAGTGAAAGATTTCACTAAAGACCTTTAAACGGTTCAAAGTAACGGATTCATAAGGAATTCGATGGTATGTGAAAGCGACGGATATCGCTAAGTTAACTAAACTAGTGGAAATAACGAGATTACGTTATTTCGAAGCTACAGGAGATACGTAGAGGTTCTGTAACCAAAAAGGCATCACCATAATTTTTCCTGGTAATGCTAACAATTGGTTAAAGTATGAGTAATGCTTAAGAGATTACTCAAGTCAAACGCATTGAGTTTAGAAACTCAATGAACTAGGTAAGCAAGGTTTCGAGAACGAAACCTCTTTAAGGGGGGTAGACTTGTAACACCCCGAAAACGGGTTTGGTAATTAACCCACGTTAATACTAAAAGACGGGTAAAGTATCGCTAGTAGTAAAAAATAACCCGGTAAATATTTGGGATTTAATAAGAAATCCTAATATTAAATACAAGCGAAACAAAGTTTTAAGGAATTGAGTTTATAAGAGACCGAGTTAACGGGATTTAAAACACTACGGATTATAATTCCCGGAACCCATCAAGTTAACTAGGTAAAATTAACCTAGTTAGTAGAGGGTAATTAAATAATAAACTATGAGTTATGGTTTCATATATGAATCTTTAAACTTGAGGGACTAAACATGGGCAATTAGAATAGTGTTTTATTAAAACACTTAAAAAAAAAATAATAGAACTCAATACACACACATACGTATGCGACCAGAGGAAAGCTCCATGGGAGCTCAAACCCTAACTTCAACAAATCAACAAAATTGAAGGATCAAACCAAGTTCAAATCGAAAATGGAGCATAGATTACTGATCCTCATCACAAGAGGATCACAAGGTATGTGAAATTTCATAAAAACTCTCAACTTGAAATTCTCATGTAATTGGGAAAATCTGAAATTATAGTTGCATGTATGTCATATGATGATCTAGGAACAACTATAGTGTCTAGGGAGAAACCCTAGACAAATACAAGTTGAAAATCATGTGAAATTGTAGTGAAACCTATGAACACCATTGTAAGTGATTGATGGTTTATGTGAAATTTGATGAACACTAGGAAATAGAGTGTTGATCTAGTATAATGTGACAATTTGAAGTGATTTCAGAAATTATGGAAGTTAACACTTTGTAAGATGGTTGATTTATGTGAAATTTGGGGTAAGAGATAAGCTAGAGACATGATAAATAAACATGTAAAATTCTGCCCTTAAGGTGTTTGTTGAAATGCCTCAAAGAAGGCTCGAAACTAGAATTTTGTAGTTAAAACACCTAGTTGTGATGTTTCGACTATTATGCAAAAAGTGATTAAAGAGAGAGTTCTAAATGTGTTAAACGCAATTGGAACTTTGGTTAAAACGGAGGTCTAAAGATAACGCCTACCGAGTAGTTAAAGAGTGCTAAAACTAGTTGATAACTCGAAAATGCAAATTAGTATACTAATGGGCATTGACTATTAAAAAGGTCAAACTGACCTATAATACGATAAATAGCGATTTTGATATGAAATACATAAGGTGGAATAATCGTATTAGAATATGATTAAACTAACCACCTTGAAAACGATGATGATAGTTTGACGCGTAACAAGCTAGGTGGAAGCTTGGAGTGAAAGCGGGTCAAACAAGTCAAGCATGGAAGAAAAGCGTAGCTCGGATGCAAGGTAAGTGAAACTTACATAATTGTGTAGATTACTTATTTCATTCTATACGTTATAGATGCAATAATGCTAATATTGAAAATATGGATTTCCGACGTGATTGATACGAGTCGGAACATATAAAGATGATAAAAACCATGTTTATGGCAAAAAGGGGATTCGGTAATGAAATCCGGGACGGGATGGATGTATGGATTAGAAGTCAAAAACCATGTTTTTTATTTAATAGGCAACGTTGGGCATATAGGCCGAACGGGTCAAATGGTGGTGATAACACTATTTGACAATATCGACTAATGCGATTGTCAAGTCTTGTGTTAACAGGAGCGATTAGCGATTCAGTTAATTTCGCCCACACTAAGTATGATGATAAAAGCAAGGTATAAATTGGGTCTATATGTTGACCCTAGCCAGGTACGTATGCATACGATTAAAGTTAACATACAAACTTGGTCATATAGGTAGTGAAAGCCCCTCGTAGTAAATGAGGGGCTAATGTCGACTAAAATGCCCTTGAAGGGTAAATTGAGCGAACAACTTATAAAGTTTGTTTAGGAACTTATCTTACGATCTTGTAACCTTTAGACGCACATGAAAGTTGTAGACATAAACTTTCAAGAGTTAAATGCTTAAATTGTGTGTTGCCGCAAAAATAACATATCCGTAGGATTTAAATCGGAATAAATAGTCCATTTCGTTAAATCCACCACATTCATAGTTGTGGTGGAAGACTAGCTAATAACAAATTGGTGGAACTATGAAGTACATGAGAAATGAGCACCGTTCGTGCTAAAATGGTCGTAAATACCCTTGACGGGTCAAAATAAGATTTTAAACAAAAACGGGTAAATAATTGCGTAGAAACCCGTGTTCAGTACTTAATATGATTGACAATATTAGAAATTAAGGGTTTATGATGAATGGTGGTCAAACAAACATGTTTGTTTGATAATCACATAGTCGGGTCGAAAATTGTTGAAAAGATAATAAGCCGAAGGCTTAAAAGTCTCAATTTTATTTAATCCGGATGTCAGATCTTAACTCCATATAATGGAGAATTAAATTACAAACATGTAGGAAGAAACGGTAGGTCAAACGGATAAGCGGTTTGAAAGATACGAAAGATTTCGTGTCAAATTACGGCAAAATGGAAAGGCTGAACCCAGTGTCCACCGTAAATTACGGTCCCACCGTAATTTACGGTGGAGATGATTTGTTTACGGTGAAGGTCTACTGTTTTACGGTAGAAAAGCTTGAACCCAGGTGCCACCGTAAATTACGGTCCCACCGTAATTTACGGTGGAGATATTTTTTTTTTTTTTATATACATTTTGTTTTCATTAGAAAATCAAATGTTTCCCGGACATCGTTCGGACATGATTTAATCCCCGTAAGACTAAAGCATTTCATGTGTATGAAATGTAGGTACACCTTGGATGCCGGAAGACGATCAAGCTCAGCGAAGAACCGAACACGATAATGATACACGCTTCCGCACTTTGCTACGTTGTAATTTTTAAACAACGAATTCGATCCCGTTATGTAGAATAACTTATGATTCATAAAAGTTTTAATAAACCCGAATTTTTGTAATAAGTGTTGTCTTAGTTACACACTAATTGTTGGTAATTACATACAAAATCGTTAATTAGTAACTAGGGCGTTACAAGTTGGTATCAGAGCCTTGGTTTAAGAGATTCGAGTATGGTGGGGAGGAACCATGCTTGGACTTAAACCTTATGCTCTTGACAAAGAATAGTGTTCGGTTCGAGGCTTGATCGCAAATCCGGTAAGTACAAGTACGTGAATAGTTAGTATGCTAAAGTGTTGTAAACAACACATAGGGCTATCGTGTGATACGCGTTACCCCAATTAAAATGATTGAAATAGTTGACGAAAATACGCGCGTTGACGCGTATAGTAGAAAAAGCCTTGTATCATAATACGGGCGATTATTGAGGTTGACGTTACTAACTTTTGTAAATGTTTTAATTGAAGGACACTCGCGTTTGAAGACGACGAGAGTCAAACGAATTATGGATATGATGATGGAACGGTCCGAAGTATGACAAGAGGAACATACTCACCGAGGACTAAATCGCGTAATGACCGCGAACAAAGTTTATGGCAAAGAACGCCCGTCGAGGAAAACAGTACCAGGTGCACATTTTAAATAATAGCATAAATAGTAATATGCAACAATAAGTAGGAACTTAAAAGTTGCATATGTAAAATTAAAAACTTGGAAAGACCTGAATAGAAAACCTATCCGGGATATTGTTTCCAAGAAAAACAGATAGAGGTATTACTTACATAGGGCGTGATGTGAAAACTGTAAAAAGGTCATGCGTGTCATGTGTTAAACGCTTACTCTGGCCAAGTAAGTAGCGGCATATGTTACCATGAACTTCTTATGGCGGACACGTTTACATCCGATGTAGTAAGGGCAGGGTGAATGGGACTAATTAAAAAGTGCCCAAATGAATCAGATAAACAAAATATTTGATAATAATGTAAACGCACAACCAAGTGACGGGAGCGTATTACATTAGGATAATGAGCCCGAGTGAAGGGACATCAAGCATGTAAAATGATTTAGACAAGTATTGGGAGGGAGTGTACTTACACTCGAACCCAGAAAACATCAAGCTATTGGGAGGGAGTGTACTTACACTCGAACCTAGAAAACATGAAGCTATTGGGAGGGAGTGTACTTACGCTCGAACCCAGAAAACATCAAGCTATTGGGAGGGAGTGTACTTACACTCGAACCCAGAAAACATCAAGCTATTGGGAGGGAGTGTACTTACACTCGAACCCAGAAAACATCAAGCTATTGGGAGGGAGTGTACTTACACTCGAACCCAGAAAACATCAAGCATATAAAACGATTTAGACAAATATTGGGAGGGAGTGATACTTACACTCGAACCCGAAGAATACAAATAAGACTCTTAACAGGTCGATTTTGTAAAACACCAAATTTGAGAACGAAGTAGGAATATAAAAGTAAAACGAAGTCATAATACATACCGTAAGGGTTGCAATAATAACGACTTCGGTAAAACACCCAGTTGGTGGGTAAGGATTTAAACACATGCGTAGACTGAGAAACAGGAACGCGAAATAGAAAGTCAAAAGACTCGGAATATGAGTCATGACTAAAAGATGATAAGAATCTTCGCAAATATAAATTTTGGTAATTGCGTTCAACCATTTCAAAGTTGGACGGGTCAAATAAAGAACGAAGTCTGACATTCATAGGTGATAAAAAAAAAATTCACCTAAAATGAGTCAAACGAGTCAATTAAGGAAAAATGGAGGGGCCAAAATGACCGACGGGTCATGAACTAAAGCAAAGGGATCATAAGGGCCTCGTCTTAAAGAGGCGAAAACTTAAGAAAATAGCCTACGAGGTTAGGTGAAAGAACCTACGGGTCAATAGCGTAAGGTGAGGGAACTTGTTACGATCCCTCGCGTAAAACGAGAACGAAAAACAATAAATTAGGGGTTGTCAATTCCCTTGACATGAGTAATTGACATAGTTAAGAGAAAAACGTTAGACTAAAATTCAGA
Organism: Helianthus annuus; assembly: GCF_002127325.2. NCBI lineage: Eukaryota > Viridiplantae > Streptophyta > Magnoliopsida > Asterales > Asteraceae > Helianthus > Helianthus annuus. Next base: position 129,401,312 of record NC_035445.2, read on the forward strand.
TTTAGTAAGAAATAATATTTTTATAAATATAAATTCTGACAGGAATCTGAATAGTAATCATAAAGGGTTCAAGTCTTGACGCTGATAGGCGCAAGACGATATATTCGAAAAATGATCTTTTTGAAAATGAAAGGTTGATATAAATTAAACATGCGTGACACGATCACGGTCAAGAAATGCAATGTGAAGTGGAATCACATTATAACCAAGCGAGCGGTAAAGGTCATTTAAGTAATCTGGTTGCTTGTAAGCGGTAGATTCGGTATAACTAAACCGAATAAATGAATTTGAAAACAAAAAGAGAATTGTTGCTAAAAGTGAAAGATTTCACTAAAGACCTTTAAACGGTTCAAAGTAACGGATTCATAAGGAATTCGATGGTATGTGAAAGCGACGGATATCGCTAAGTTAACTAAACTAGTGGAAATAACGAGATTACGTTATTTCGAAGCTACAGGAGATACGTAGAGGTTCTGTAACCAAAAAGGCATCACCATAATTTTTCCTGGTAATGCTAACAATTGGTTAAAGTATGAGTAATGCTTAAGAGATTACTCAAGTCAAACGCATTGAGTTTAGAAACTCAATGAACTAGGTAAGCAAGGTTTCGAGGACGAAACCTCTTTAAGGGGGGTAGACTTGTAACACCCCGAAAACGGGTTTGGTAATTAACCCACGTTAATACTAAAAGACGGGTAAAGTATCGCTAGTAGTAAAAAATAACCCGGTAAATATTTGGGATTTAATAAGAAATCCTAATATTAAATACAAGCGAAACAAAGTTTTAAGGAATTGAGTTTATAAGAGACCGAGTTAACGGGATTTAAAACACTACGGATTATAATTCCCGGAACCCATCAAGTTAACTAGGTAAAATTAACCTAGTTAGTAGAGGGTAATTAAATAATAAACTATGAGTTATGGTTTCATATATGAATCTTTAAACTTGAGGGACTAAACATGGGCAATTAGAATAGTGTTTTATTAAAACACTTAAAAAAAATAATAGAACTCAATACACACACATACGTATGCGACCAGAGGAAAGCTCCATGGGAGCTCAAACCCTAACTTCAACAAATCAACAAAATTGAAGGATCAAACCAAGTTCAAATCGAAAATGGAGCATAGATTACTGATCCTCATCACAAGAGGATCACAAGGTATGTGAAATTTCATAAAAACTCTCAACTTGAAATTCTCATGTAATTGGGAAAATCTGAAATTATAGTTGCATGTATGTCATATGATGATCTAGGAACAACTATAGTGTCTAGGGAGAAACCCTAGACAAATACAAGTTGAAAATCATGTGAAATTGTAGTGAAACCTATGAACACCATTGTAAGTGATTGATGGTTTATGTGAAATTTGATGAACACTAGGAAATAGAGTGTTGATCTAGTATAATGTGACAATTTGAAGTGATTTCAGAAATTATGGAAGTTAACACTTTGTAAGATGGTTGATTTATGTGAAATTTGGGGTAAGAGATAAGCTAGAGACATGATAAATAAACATGTAAAATTCTGCCCTTAAGGTGTTTGTTGAAATGCCTCAAAGAAGGCTCGAAACTAGAATTTTGTAGTTAAAACACCTAGTTGTGATGTTTCGACTATTATGCAAAAAGTGATTAAAGAGAGAGTTCTAAATGTGTTAAACGCAATTGGAACTTTGGTTAAAACGGAGGTCTAAAGATAACGCCTACCGAGTAGTTAAAGAGTGCTAAAACTAGTTGATAACTCGAAAATGCAAATTAGTATACTAATGGGCATTGACTATTAAAAAGGTCAAACTGACCTATAATACGATAAATAGCGATTTTGATATGAAATACATAAGGTGGAATAATCGTATTAGAATATGATTAAACTAACCACCTTGAAAACGATGATGATAGTTTGACGCGTAACAAGCTAGGTGGAAGCTTGGAGTGAAAGCGGGTCAAACAAGTCAAGCATGGAAGAAAAGCGTAGCTCGGATGCAAGGTAAGTGAAACTTACATAATTGTGTAGATTACTTATTTCATTCTATACGTTATAGATGCAATAATGCTAATATTGAAAATATGGATTTCCGACGTGATTGATACGAGTCGGAACATATAAAGATGATAAAAACCATGTTTATGGCAAAAAGGGGATTCGGTAATGAAATCCGGGACGGGATGGATGTATGGATTAGAAGTCAAAAACCATGTTTTTTATTTAATAGGCAACGTTGGGCATATAGGCCGAACGGGTCAAATGGTGGTGATAACACTATTTGACAATATCGACTAATGCGATTGTCAAGTCTTGTGTTAACAGGAGCGATTAGCGATTCAGTTAATTTCGCCCACACTAAGTATGATGATAAAAGCAAGGTATAAATTGGGTCTATATGTTGACCCTAGCCAGGTACGTATGCATACGATTAAAGTTAACATACAAACTTGGTCATATAGGTAGTGAAAGCCCCTCGTAGTAAATGAGGGGCTAATGTCGACTAAAATGCCCTTGAAGGGTAAATTGAGCGAACAACTTATAAAGTTTGTTTAGGAACTTATCTTACGATCTTGTAACCTTTAGACGCACATGAAAGTTGTAGACATAAACTTTCAAGAGTTAAATGCTTAAATTGTGTGTTGCCGCAAAAATAACATATCCGTAGGATTTAAATCGGAATAAATAGTCCATTTCGTTAAATCCACCACATTCATAGTTGTGGTGGAAGACTAGCTAATAACAAATTGGTGGAACTATGAAGTACATGAGAAATGAGCACCGTTCGTGCTAAAATGGTCGTAAATACCCTTGACGGGTCAAAATAAGATTTTAAACAAAAACGGGTAAATAATTGCGTAGAAACCCGTGTTCAGTACTTAATATGATTGACAATATTAGAAATTAAGGGTTTATGATGAATGGTGGTCAAACAAACATGTTTGTTTGATAATCACATAGTCGGGTCGAAAATTGTTGAAAAGATAATAAGCCGAAGGCTTAAAAGTCTCAATTTTATTTAATCCGGATGTCAGATCTTAACTCCATATAATGGAGAATTAAATTACAAACATGTAGGAAGAAACGGTAGGTCAAACGGATAAGCGGTTTGAAAGATACGAAAGATTTCGTGTCAAATTACGGCAAAATGGAAAGGCTGAACCCAGTGTCCACCGTAAATTACGGTCCCACCGTAATTTACGGTGGAGATGATTTGTTTACGGTGAAGGTCTACTGTTTTACGGTAGAAAAGCTTGAACCCAGGTGCCACCGTAAATTACGGTCCCACCGTAATTTACGGTGGAGATATTTTTTTTTTTTTTATATACATTTTGTTTTCATTAGAAAATCAAATGTTTCCCGGACATCGTTCGGACATGATTTAATCCCCGTAAGACTAAAGCATTTCATGTGTATGAAATGTAGGTACACCTTGGATGCCGGAAGACGATCAAGCTCAGCGAAGAACCGAACACGATAATGATACACGCTTCCGCACTTTGCTACGTTGTAATTTTTAAACAACGAATTCGATCCCGTTATGTAGAATAACTTATGATTCATAAAAGTTTTAATAAACCCGAATTTTTGTAATAAGTGTTGTCTTAGTTACACACTAATTGTTGGTAATTACATACAAAATCGTTAATTAGTAACTAGGGCGTTACATAAAGCTAATCCCTAAACTCTAAAAATTAAACCCTAAACCCTAAAAACTAAACCTCATAAAAATTCAATGCAAATATCAATCGTTTGATAGAGTTTTCTCATGATGCTCTCCCTATAATTATATATGTATACTAGGTTATAACCCCGTGTATTACACGGGTTAAATAAATGAATTTTATATATTAAATAATAAAACAATATATTTTTAAAAACCTCTTTTATTGCACAAGTTGAATAAATATCATTTTTAAATGTTAAGTAATAAAAAATTATATTTATAAGAACCATATTATACGGGTTGAATAAATGTAGTTTTATATAGCAAATAATAAAAAAGTTATATCTTTAAAACCACGTGTTGAATAAATAAAATATTGTTTACCAAATAATAAAAAAAGTTACATTTTTAAAAACCCCCGTGTATTACACGGCTTGAATAAATATAATTTTATATACCAAATAAAGAAAATTATATTTTAAAAAAACTAATGAATATACTCGGTACGCGACAGATATGGTGATTGTGGAGATGATTATTGAAAAGAAGAAACAGTGGTCAAACATGCTATTCAAGAAGCAAATAATCAGCCATTTGAGTAATAAAATATAAATTATATTTAAAAATCCCTTAATAAATCTAATTTTATATATAAAGTAATATTGAAAGTTATATACAATTTATTAAAAATTATGTAATAAAATCAATATAATAATTTTGTAATAATGAAAATAAAAATAAATAATATGTTAATAAAATGTTTGATTTTGGTGATAAATAATTTGGTTATTTAAAATATCGTAAATTAATAATAGAGTAAACTACTAAAATGGTCACTGATGTTTGGTCACTTTTGCCACTTCTGGGCCCCATGTAGTTTCAATTTTTTTTGCCCTTCGTTAAAAGGGGGGAAAAGACAAAAAAACTGAATGTTAATTTAAAAATCTGATCATATTGTGATTTTGGATAAAAATGGCAACAAAATTGAAACCACAGGGACCCAGATTCAAAAGGTTTGAGTTTTGAAATAAAGTGGCAAAAGTGACCAAACCTTAGGGACTATTTTGGCAGTTTACTCATTAATAATATTTAGTAGGAGAGTCATCTCTAATTAATTAGAAGAGATTAAATTAAATAATAATCCATAAAATATTAAATGAAATAATATTTAGTATGAGAGTTATCTATAACTAATTAGAAGATATTAAACTAAAACAATAATTATCCATAAGACATGGCTTAATATGATGACAAGTGTCCCCAAAGTGGTTTCTTTTATTATATAGTATACCTTCGTTAAAAGGGGGGAAAAGACAAAAAAACTGAATGTTAATTTAAAAATCTGATCATATTGTGATTTTGGATAAAAATGGCAACAAAATTGAAACCACAGGGACCCAGATTCAAAAGGTTTGAGTTTTGAAATAAAGTGGCAAAAGTGACCAAACCTTAGGGACTATTTTGGCAGTTTACTCATTAATAATATTTAGTAGGAGAGTCATCTCTAATTAATTAGAAGAGATTAAATTAAATAATAATCCATAAAATATTAAATGAAATAATATTTAGTATGAGAGTTATCTATAACTAATTAGAAGATATTAAACTAAAACAATAATTATCCATAAGACATGGCTTAATATGATGACAAGTGTCCCCAAAGTGGTTTCTTTTATTATATAGTATAGATATATAAAACAGTTAGCTAATAAATTAGAAGTCAGGAGAGCATGAGCTTGAAAAGATTCTCATGAGCCAAGCCCAACCTTTAGATATAGAGCTTGAAACGAGCCAAGCTCGAGCTTGGCTTGTTTACACCCCTAGTTATCAATGGTTGAAACTGTAATTCTGGTTTTGAGTGGTAAAAGTTACTTACTGGGATCAATTATTCCTTCAGGAACAGAGACAAGAAAGATCAGAAGGAATGCAAATATAAAAGAAGACAACATATCCAAGCGTAACCCGAGCCAATCCAATGCACCAGCAACATGAAACTTCGGTCTCGAATAATCGTCAATCAGTTTCAAGCATGTATCTTGGAATCTGTGTTTCTGATCAAAGCTTCTAATAGTTGTTGATCCAGATATCGTCTCGGAAAAATGCTGAATGACTGGAGCTTTGCATACTCCAACCAATCGCGCCAGTTCTCGTGCTGAAGGTATGTAATATTGCTTCAAATATGATAAATACATGTAAAACCGAAATCAGAATAAAAGAATACTAATAACGTTATCAAAGCGAACACTTTTACAGTAAGTATTATTACCTGTAACCAGATGCAAATTCCAACTACAGGAAAGAAAACAAGGAACACGGGCCAAGCACCTAGTGACATAACTAAAATAATGCCTAAAAGCTGTATCGACACAAAAGCAAAAGGGCCAATGATATACGGTATTGTCAAGTCCAACGCAGTTTGATCAGTAGATACCTGCAAAAAAATATTCTTAAAATCACCAAGCGAAATGCAAGAAAAAGATGTATTCGGCTATTCACTTACTCTGTTTAAAATTCGGCCAGATGGGTTGGCATCAAAGAATGACATGGGTGCACGGAAAATACAAAGATTCATTTTGTAGAAAAGCCTGTTGGCTGTTTCATAGCCAGCTTTCATAAGTAAAAACGATCTTGCCAGAATACAAAAAGAGCATCCAATACCAAAAGCCACATAAACGATAATGAATTCAAAGCCACCGACACGCGCTTCATCGCTTTCAGATGTAGACGACGCCCAAGCCAACCAGTAGTTGCTGCCGATCTGAGATGATTCAAACATAATTTGTGCTAATAATACCAATGGCGTTAGGGCCCCTCCATAAGCAGTTGTAAGGTATTTCCAATACGCCGATGAGCCAACTTTACCTCTTTCTCTTTCTTCTTCTTCCACAAGCTGCCGTTTCTTCTCCTCCGTGTGAACTAAATTACCGTTTTGACCCGTTATAGTCTCGTCTTCGATAATCTCATTAACAGTTACTAAATTATGCCCTACGGAATCGATTTCTAATAAAGCTTCTTTGTGTGCGCCAACAAGTTCTAAAAAGTCACTTCCTAGCTTCATAATATCACCATATTCTCCAGCTTGTGTAATTCTTCCATCCTTCAAGACCTGGTGGGTATATTCAGACATTTTGTGTTCGTATACATCGAGAAAGAATTCTTCAAACGCTTACCAGGATGAGATCTGCAGCCGGTAAAAACTCCACCTGATGTGTGACGTAAATCACTGTTTTTGATTCCAAGAAACCCATCATACATTCCTGTCGATAAATTGGGTGTTCAAAAAGCTCGCAGCTCTCTCGAAACTCGCTCGGAAAAAGCACGAAAAAAGCTTGGTTGTAAACGAGCCGCTCGGCTTGATTTGTAAACAAGCCGAGCTCGAGCTAGGCCTAGCTCGGCTCATGAGCCGGCTCGAATTAGTTTATTTTTTTATAAATTAATTCTAATTCTAAATGTATTAAAATTAAAAATTAAGTGGGAGGTGGTAGAACTGTTAACATTTATGTTTAATTAATTAACAACATATAAAAATATGAGAATCAACAAAAATTGTACATATAATACTTTTAATACGTCTTTCGGTCTTTACACTATAAGAAAAACAAAAATAATACATATAGATATATGTGTAATTTTTATTATTTTTTATTTTTATGTTGTCAGTATTTATAAAAAATTTAAAAAATTAACGAGCCAGCTCGAACATTTTACGAGCCGAGCTCGAGCTCTACTTTTCAGCTCGATTAAAAAAAGCAGAGCCGAGCTGGCTCGTTTAATTTCACGCCCGAGCTCGAGCTCAACCTGGCTCGGCTCGATTGCAGCCCTATCGATAAATTACTTAATCTAGTTAGAGATTATATATTATAAGAAATTGAGGATTTATAAGTGATCAACTTACCTTGAAAAGATGGTTTCCGGTTATAGCATCAACAGCGCTGAACGGATCATCAAATAGATAAATATCAGCATCTTGATACACAGCACGCGCTATCTGTATTCTCTGTTTCTGACCACCACTCAAATTAATTCCCCTCTCGCCTATAACCGTTTGATCACCAAAAGAGAGCACTTCAAGGTCTTTCTTCAAATCACACGCTTCTAGAACCTTCTCATAACGTTCTCTGTCCATCTCCTTACCAAACAAGATATTCTGTTCTATCGTTCCGCTCTGTATCCATGGTGATTGACCAACATAAGCCTTTGTGCCACTAAGTTTGACATTTCCTGATAATTTAGGCACTTCTCCTAGCATACACGACAGTAAGCTCGACTTTCCTGAGCCAACCGGGCCGCATACAGCAACCTTCATGCGATGAATAACTTTTAAATTTACATCACTCAATGTCGGATTACAAGATGTCACATCCCATGAAAATTTTCCATCAACAATCTCGACTGACATGTCAGAACTACCTCGTGTGACTATTTCTACCAGACCAGAATCTAATTCGGATAGACTGAGGAACGATGCAATACGATCGAGTGAAACTTTTGTCTGTACTATCATCGATATTGTATCTGGAAGATTATACACTGATTCTTGCAGATTCTTAAACGTTGCAAGTGAAGACAACACCTTCCCCGAGTCAAGTGGGATGCCAAGAAGCATACACATACCAAACGTGGCGATAGCCACAAACGTGGGCGCAACCCAGAATGCGACACATGTCATGGCCATAGTAAATGTAAATTTATACAACCAATGTGCCTCGTCATTACGGATATCGTTAATTCTAGACAAGAATTTCATCTCCCATCCGTAAAGCTTGAGAATCCTCATATTCTTCAAAATTTCGGAAGTTGTTTTCATCCTTTTATCTTTACATTTCATCAATTTCTCTTGAAACTTTTCCTGTAAACGCCCTAACGGTAGATTCGATAGCATGACGACAATCGTTGCAACAAAGGTAGCTAGTGAAGAAATCCCAAGATATTTATACAATATTGCTAGTGCCAGACCAACTTGCACGAAGACCAGCCAAGCGTTGTGCATGTACTTGCTAAAATCACCGATTCTTTCAGCATCAACGGCCATGAAGTTAATAATCTCGCCATTGGAGTGCCCCTGCTTTGACTGAGATGAAAGGGTCAAACCTTTGTGGTAGATCATTGCAACAAGTGCAGCTCTGACATTGATTCCAGCCTGTTGCAGCTTAAAATCACAGTGTCGTTGTGCCAAACACTCCACAATCTTAGCAGCACCGAATGCCGAAACTAGAAGAAAGCCTTCTTTTAAGTTTCGATGTCCGTTTAGATATTTAACAAGTGTATCTATGAGAAACGGCCCCACATACGAAGCTAATGCGGACACAAAAGAAAGGACACCAGTAACTACAATGTCTTTCCATGTTGTCAATACCACACCCTTGACAAGACTTAAAGTATTCATTTCGCTGCTTTTACGCTTATCCGTTTCTATTTCATTTCGTAAGACCGAAAACGATCGTTGAGCACTATTTAAACTGTCAAGTTGTGGAACATCCTCAAGATCCAATCGTTTCTTATATCCTATAGAAATTAACGGATTAATCCAAGAGAAAGTAAGAAGACTAAAGATATTGCTGGTTGCTGAAGGGGTAATAGTTTCGCCCCCACGTTTGGAATCTCTGTGATCGCTCGTGACACTAGAACTGCCATCCAGCAATGATTCATAAACAAAACGGCTAACGGCACCACCTTCATTCTTAACCGAGAACCCGACATAACACAGGAATAAACCGGCAATAGTAGACGAAACATCCAACACCAAGAATTGAGCTGATAAACTATGGACCTGTTTATAGAAGACACAGTCTAACACTAGGCAAAAACAAAAGATTAAGAAAGAAGAAAACCACCACATCCTTAATGCAAACGGATACTTAGATTCTGCGGATTTAGAGACATGATTGTGCAAGTAAACCGAAACGAACAACCAAACAAGAGTTCTAAAAACGGTATCCGAAAAGCCAACAAAGTTTTCTAAACTCCAACCATTTCTATACCAATAAATAAGGTTCAAGAAACACATAACAAGGTTAAGAACCACAAGGACCACACAAGATAAAAGGGTCTGTCTGTAAAACAAGACCCCATTGTTGGGTATCTGTTTAGGACCTTTGAAACTGATTCTTTTGCAGAGACAACTGATGAATACAAGAAGCAAGAAACCAAGGTGTATCAAAGCAGAAAACCCATGCACCAACAGAAAGTTATCAGTCATTGTTACAACTGGCATACCCATGAATGATGGTTCAACAACCTTCATGTTTTAGTTCATAAAGTGACTGACTTTATTGGACGAAATAGTGTGTGTGTGACACCGAAACCCACCCACAGAGAAATGATAACTTTGGGATCTGGTCAGTAGTCAATATTGGTGGATTATTAACATCGCCTTTGTCTTTTTCTTTATAGCTCAACATTGATTGGATTATTCTGAAGCCCATTGTTATGCAGGGTCAATACCAAATACAACTAAGTAGTTAATCAGGACTTGCTGTGAAGGATAACAAGGCTTTTGTGGGGCAATGTAAAAAGTATATTCTTTGGGGCATTTCATCAAACATATGGGGTGCTTAACCTTATTAACAGATTTTCTTGTTCCTTCTGTCTCTCTCATACAGACACAACTTATTCTGGCAACGTTCAACTAGAACCAACACACTTCCCGACTTCTCCCTTTTTGACGCAACGAACCGATGCAGACTTGCGTTCGGTCCCTGTAATCTTGTTCTAGCCCCTGGCTAGAGGTTTGACTTGAATAAATTCCCCCTCTAGGTTCAAAAACAATTCGATCCTACATATTTCCATGGTGTTCGATTTATTGTTATACATGTAGAATTCTGATGAACTTACCTACCTGGTAAGGTAGTTTGAAAGAGAATAAAGAGATTGAAGATATAAAGAAAGATAATAAAGGGATGAGAGAGGATAGAAAACGAATTGATTTAATTTTCTTTTAATAAAACTCGACGCGTTTCAGCGAATTTCTTTTGTTATTTAGTTTGTGTTCACATGTGTTTTGAAATCATTACGGGCGTGTTGCGAACAGAACTGCTGACAAGAATAAAAAGAAAATGTAAAAAAAACACTAAAAGATAACCGAAAAAAAATTAACAAAAAAAGTTGTATGGTAACAATGTTGTTCATATGAAACTCGTGGTCAGATATTAGCAAATTATTCTGGGTACCGGTACTAAATTTTCGAAACCGAAAGATCTTAAGTACCAATTCGGTACCAACTTTTGGCGTTCCTGGTACCGGTTCACTACTGTTTTTTACCTTCATATACCGGTACCGTAACCGGTCTTTTCGGCATCAGTACGATTCTGTATCGGTTGGCACCGAGCTCATCCCTACCCCTGAAACTAAAAAAGAAAAAAACTAAAAGTTGAAGAAAATCAACAAAAAAAAATTGTACGATGCCATTGTTCGTACGATAACCGTGATCAGGGATGATAGATAATATACAAAAAAAATGATAATAATTTATGCTGATCAACAAAAAAAATTGTACGATACAATGTATTCATATTTTTTTAAGTTAACCAGCATAAGTTATTATATATAATATAATGGGTGAAAGTAAAACTTGAGAAGTAAATTAGTGTTTATACTTGAGCAACGGTCTCGAGATTCTCTTGAGCGAGTTGTCATTGCCGACCATCGCGTCTTAAGCCAATTATTCGAAGGATACGACAGTGTATTGTGAACATTATTAACATTTTTATAAAAGTTGCATCTTAACGAACCTACATACACATCTAAGGAAGTAAACGAGTGTGTGTTAAGTATGCAAGAGTGAGAGAACCTGTCCTTAAACCTTTGGAAGAGCCTAGTATTTATAGTCGATGGATGATGAGAAGGATGTGGCCTGATAGGCCTTGGACCAGACGTCGCTATTATTGGTTGATGTGGCACTGTTGAAAAGTCAGATGTTGACCGAATAAAAGGGGCCCAACGTTCATGTGTACGTTGGAGGAAGCAGTAAAAGAGATCCAAAATTCTAGCACATTTAGTTATTTTATTGGCTATTTAACGTAACAGTAGGTTTTGTTTTAATCATCCGTCGAAAATTTCTTTCAATTTCTTTTGTTTTGTACTCAAAATCTTTCGTATTAATAAAGAGTGTTGACTAATTCATTCATAACAGTTGTTCGTTTGTTATAACCCACCTCTGATCACCAACATTTGGTATCAGAGCATCAGTTCTGATCCACCTGTGTATGCCTAAAAGTATAAGATCCGATACCATGACAACCCTAGCCACTACCTCTAATCCTCCAAAGGAGAATCCGATCACTTTTCAGTACCCTACACTCACCTCTACGAATTACACTACCTGGTCTATTAAGATGGAAGCGATTTTGGATGCCCAAGGATTGTGGGATTCAATCGAGCCGCAAACCGGTGTGGTTCCTGATGAAAAGAAAAGTAAACAGGCTCGAGCTTTCATTTTTCAGGCGATACCAGAAGAGATTTTGATGCAGGTTACGAAGAAGAAGACTGCCAAGGAGGTTTGGGAGTCTTTGAAAACGAGATTTGTAGGAGCTGAAAGGGTGCAGAAGGCCAGATTGCATACGCTGAAAAGTGAATTTGAAGTTTTACGTATGAAGGACGGTGAGTATGCGGGAAAGCTCTCCGGGATGATATCCAAATATAATAGTGTTGGTGCAACACTTTCAGATAAGGATTTAGTTAGTAAGTTGTTAGACACGGCAACAGAGAAGTTTATACACCTTGTAGCCTCTATGGAGCAATACTCGGACATTGAAACGATGCCATTTGAAGAGGCTATAGGACGTTTAAAGGCATATGAGGACCGGCTGAGATTGAGAAAAGGAAACGTTGCTGGAGAAAGTACTCTGTTACTTACCAAGATAGATGTGCAGGCAAGTAATAAAGGATCGGGTAGATCAAGTTCAAAAGGAAATCGAGGCCGCGGTTGGAACAGTGACAGAGGTGGTAGAAGCGGGTCACGAGGTGGTCGTGGTTCCGGTAGAGGTCGGGGTGGTCGAAATGGAGGCAAGAATTATCACGAAGGGAATAGTTCGTATCGCAAACCACGTGACAAGAGTCACGTAAAGTGTTTCGAATGTAACCAATATGGTCACTACGCCTCCAAATGCAAGAATGAGAAGAAGCAAGATCCGGAAGTACATTTAACAAGAGAGACCGAAGATGAACCCACCTTGCTACTAAGTGTTTGTGGTGAGGAAGCTCAAAAAATGGTCCTGGGTGTTTGTGGTGAGGAAGCTCAAAAAATGGTCCTGTTAAACGAGGAAAAGGTGTTTCCTAAGCTGCATGAGAGACGGAACGGGTCGAACAAAGATACGTGGTATCTTGATAACGGAGCAAGTAACCACATGACGGGAAGAAAAGACGCATTTGCAGAATTGAATAAAACCGTAACGGGTCAAGTTCGGTTCGGAGATGGATCAAAAGTTGAGATTCGAGGTAAAGGTTCACTTATGTTTAGTTGTAAAAATGGTGAGCAATTAGGAATGGCAATGGGCCGGGCTTGGGCCGGGTATTGGTAATCCCAGGCCCGTACCCGGTTGTAATTCTTTGTCCCATACCGGCCCGTTACCCATCGGGTTTTGTCGGGTAATTACCCGTCGGGTATCGGGCATACCCGCGGGTATCGGGTATACCCGTTAATTTCATAAAAATACCCGTTGGGACAAAATGTGCAATTTTTACTTTGATGTTTATATAATGTACTATTTTAATGACTATAACAAATGAAAATATGAATAATAACCTACATATCATATTCAGACGACATATATCAACTAAATAACTTAATTAAGTAATTGTATCAGAACCACCTAATTGCATAAGCATCCACATAATAAAGGGTGAATGGGTGATAGCTTTCATATCCAATATACGTGCTCAAAAATAAGTTATTTGTTCACTAAGCACTTGCCAAATACATATCCACAAATGACTATAGAGAAGGTAATAAGTACATGTACTAAGTTTATATATATGGAAATCTATAATATGATACTTTCGGGTATTATTCGGGTAAATGGGCCGTGTATCGGGCGGGTATCCCTAAATCCCATACCCGTACCCATACCCAATTTTTTTCTTTTTTTAAGCCCGTACCCGGCCCATACCCATCGGGCTTCGGGTATACCCGGCCCGTATCTTTCGGGTTTCGGGTATACCCGTCGGGCTTGGACTTTTTTGCCATCCCTATGAGCAATTGCTAGTTCCTGACGTGTATTATATACCGGCGTTAACTAGCAACATTTTGAGCCTTGGTCATATTAGAAGAGATAAATGTCAAACCTTGATCTTTCTCATTAACATTCAAGGGTTTAAATAATACAAAGGAGATCAATTTGAGATCTCTTATAAGTGGAAACTATAAATTATAATAATTACATAATAATATTCTATTACACCCCCGCAGTCGAAGCGGGAGGTGACCGTATGCTGAGACTGGAGCGGAAGTCTTCAAACAAAACGCGCGGTAATCCTTTCGTGAAAATATCAGCAACTTGGTAACGAGAAGGGACGTAGAGAACACGAACTTGACCGCGCTGAACTTGTTCGCGCACGAAGTGGATGTCAAGTTCAATGTGTTTCGTTCTCTGATGTTGAACAGGATTGCCGGAGAGATAGATAACACTCAGATTGTCACAGTAAACAATAGTAGCTTTAGAAAGAGGCCGATGCAATTCCAAGAGTAGATTGCGAAGCCAGCATATTTCAGCAACAACATTAGCCACTCCTCTGTATTCAGCTTCGGCACTAGAGCGGGAGATGGTTGGTTGACGTTTAGAGGACCATGAGACGAGATTGTCTCCTAAGTAGACACAATAACCACTCGTAGAGCGACGAGTGTCTGGGCAACCAGCCCAGTCAGCATCCGTATAAGCTAGAAGTGCGGGATCCCTGTGAGGTGACAGGGTTAGGCCGTAAGAGACCGTGCCATGAATGTACCGGATGATACGCTTGAGAGCATTCCAGTGATCTGTTTTGGGCGCATGCATGTGCATACATACCTGTTGCACCGCATAACTGATGTCGGGCCTAGTGAAAGTGAGGTATTGCAGTGCCCCTGCCAAACTTCTGTAAAGTGTAGGGTTCTCAAAGTCGGTACCTGATGTTGCACTAAGTTTGGAGTTTGTATCAACTGGAGTGGCTACGGGTTTACAAGACGACATACCCGCGCGCTCTATAATGTCAGTGGCGTAAGTCTGCTGAGACAGGAACATAGTGTCCTGAGTTCGGTTCACAGAGATCCCAAGAAAAAAACTTAATGCCCCGAGGTCCTTCATTGCAAATTCTTTTGAGAGATAAGTCATGAGGTGCTGACGAAGAGATGTCGAAGATGTTACCAGAAGGATGTCATCTACATAAAGAAGAAGATAGGCAGTGTTGCCATTATGATGTAAGATGAACAAGGACGCATCACAACCACTTTGAACAAACCCTAAGGTAAGAACGTAGTCGGTGAAACGTTGATACCAGGTTCTAGGGGCCTGTTTCAAACCATAGAGAGACTTCTTCAATCGACAAACGTGATCCGGAAGTGTTTGTCTCGAAAACCCATTGGTTGGTGCACGTACACGGTTTCATGGAGATTCCCATGAAGAAAAGCATTAGTAACATCTAGTTGGTGGACCGGCCATGACTTGGACAGTGCAATAGTCAATACGGTACGAATGGTTGCCGGTTTAACCACCGAACTGAAGGTTTCCCCAAAATCAATACCAACCTGCTGAGAACGTCCATCACAAACTAACCTTGCTTTATACCGTGAACCGCATTATTGCAAAACGATGACTCTTTGATATCGAGTCAATGAATTTATTGGAAAAAAACATGATATAAATTTAATTAATTATATATGGAAACTTACATAAGTAATTACCTAAATTATAATATAATATTACTATATTTAAAATTCTTGTTAAAACCATTGAGGTGAAGAAATTTATATTTTTACGTATAAAATTATGTTTGAGGTATACTCTCATTTAAGTTTATGTTTAGTTATTTATTATTGGTAATTAATATTAGTTTTATTATTAGTAATAATATATTAATAGTATTAGTATTATTAGGTACTAGGGTTATTGTCAGGGGCAGGTATTGGGTAGTCTAGCCTTAGTTAGGCATGGACTGATCACCCATGCTTAAACAAGGCAGCACTAACCAATATCCAACCATGATAATGACTAGTTAATGTATATAAATTAAGACATCATACTTATTTAGTAAATTTTAATTATATATAAAAATATTTTATATATATATATAAAAATATATATACTTTGTACCGTAAGGAGAAGACATATTTTCATAAAACAATACAAGAATTAGAGGGGCGAATAAAATTATCTAAATAACTGTCTAAGTATTTATGGACAAGACATTTTATACTTATAAGTAATTGCTCATCTTGTTTAATATTCCACAACAATTAAATACTTATACAAGTATTATGTATCAAGATCGACAAAAGAGTTATGCAGATCAGAGACGTAAAACCCTAGAGTTTTTATTAAAAGCTTTCAGTTGATTACACGGTGAATTTGTTCGATCACCATAATTATTGAACTATTTCAATCAGTACGACACTTTGCGATATCGGTATAAACTTATAGCTTGGGCTAATCACAATCATTCGAATCATTCAAAACCACATCTGTCTTTCAACTCATAATAATATATATATATATATATATATATATATATATATATATACATATATATATTCGTCTTAAATGCAATTATGTATTAAGACAATAATACACTAACTCTAATGTCTTTTCGTGTATCCTTGCAATTCACTCATCTCAGCACATTGATTTTTTCATATCATAATTCAATATTTGACAAATCATTTTCATGCTTTTATTTCATTTTGAACCTGTCGATTCTGAGTCTTCCTCAAATTAACAATCAAAGTAAGTTTTATTTCGACAGTAAACTCTATTGTTTCTAAATCATTCAAAACTTATGAACATTTAATTTAGATATCTATTGATCATATATCTCTTTTAACTTAAACCTAGTCACCTTGGAAATTATATCATTTCATCTCATTCATTTGTCATCGATTTCTTGAACTAATTCAGTGGAACCATTGAGTCCTACTTATTAGTATTCACAAAATTTGATATTTTGATTCTGTGTCATCTACCTTAATATTGTTTTTATTGACTAAAATATGACATAAGTCTAAAATAAATATCGTAACCCAAATCTCGAGGACGGGATTTAAAACAAGGTGGGGAGGATGTAACATTCCTATTTTTATATATAAGAATTATAGATTTGGTTAAATTTATTAACCACTAGTAACTAGTAACTAGTTTATTTTTAATACTAGGGGGAACACCCGTGCGATGCACGACATGCATAATAGTTATTGTTTTTTCCTGGAACGACGACTGATATAGATAGTGCGTGACACGGTACGAAAGTGCGAATATAGTATAGATTTTTAAAACAAAAACCGGTTTTTTTTAAAGTTAGCCGTTTGACCATGGTTATTTTGACCAAAGTCCACTCCTCGTTCGGCGCTTTGTGGTAGCACTACCAGTCAAAAAAAGGCCCAAAACGCCCGAGGGTACAGTGTTCCCCCGCGTTTTTAAGACGCTTTGAGAGAGGTTTGCGCCCCACCACATGTGGTCTCACAAAACTTCAATTCTATGGACGTATGGTTTCTCAACCCTCTTCAAAAGACGTCACAGTTTTCAAATTTTTTTATTTTTATTTTTTCTTTTTCATTGTTTTAGATGGTGTAAAATAGATGTTAAATATATATATTATACTACATACACATATACATATAAATTCAGTTTTGACATCTAAAAGTCAAATTGCAGGTTTTGTTCCCTTTTATAGATAAGAAAGCAGTTTATTATTTATTACTAAAATGTTGTATTAACTTTATTCTGCAACATATTCTTTATAAACTATGCTTACCTTGACATAACCTAATAGCTATATTTCCTTATTAGAAGTCTCTTATAATTGAAAATTAGTACATATTATTACCTTGCTGGTGAACACATTTACTCTATGTTTAGGGAACAATTTGATTAGGTTGCTGATATTGAATTGAATATCACACCAAATTACAATAGCAGTTTATATTGCTACTATTCACCCAAATCAAGCACCTTAAATAAGTCAGTGTTTCTCTATATTCAAAAAACGAACTATAACTGACGATTATTAAATTGCAACAGTCAATTCAATCCAAATACTGCAATAGAAACATAAAATCTACCACAATTCGTTGGTTAATCGCGTATAGTTCTTAATCGATTAGAATCAGAAAAAAGGAAATTGACTCACCGTAACTTAAAATCAGGAAGAAGGCGAACAAAGGGGCGGAGTTTTTCGAAATCAATGACCCTTGTCTTTCATTGTTATTCCTTGAATGAGGTAAGCAAGACCCCATACTACACACCACATACACATACATAAAAATTGGGTTCTATATTATTTGTATAAACACCGATTGGAAACCCTCACATTGCATTTGATGAAACCCTAATCAATATAAATACACACTAACACTCACGAATCGAATCGAATTTATAAAAGGAAAAATTCGGGCTGTTTTTACCTCTTGCTGCTCCAAATCTTCATTACCATACATTATCTTCATCTTAGAGATATAGATATTGCACTTAAAGGTCTCAACCATCAAAATACGATCCAAGGGCTAAAAAGTGGTTCCTAATTATGTAATGGTTATCATTTGAACCTTATTCCATGAGACTTGAGGTAAGATGCAAAGAGCATTCTTTTGAGTTTTAAACCATCTGTAATTAAGTTCATTATTTAATCATTATTGTTGCAATTATTAGGTATTATAGATAATAATACCCCATGAAATTACCTTTTAGTAATTTTCGTTTCTAATTGGTTAGCATCTTTTAAGTTTTAAAACCATTTATAGTTATAATTAAATTCATAATAACGTTGATTAAGTTTTTTTATATTTAATTATTATTATTATTATTTATTTTTATTTTTATTTCATATGATGTTCATCAACTATCTGATAAAATTGCAAAAAAGGTTGTAACCTTATTTGTATGATGTTTAGCAATTACTAAACCAAATAATAATGACTTAATTATAAAATTCAATCAAGTAATCGGTTACGGAGAACTTGAAATGGAAAAGCAATATAAATATGAGGAAGGTGATGATGTTCAACTAAGTCAAATGATTTAATTCTTTATCAAGTATTTAACAATACTTAATTTATAAAGTTATCAATTTAATTGTATTTATCAATTTATACTCATGTAGAAAGACTAATTCCCTTTACTAACTTCATTGAGTTGTTGTACTATAAGCATAATATGTTGCAATTATTTAAATTTGGTTGGAACCCTTGTGAAATGCTTTATACGATAGTATAGATAAACGCAATCAATTTAAATCTTTTGCGCGGGTTGAAAACATCCGAGCCCTTAAAGTTTGCTGCCCAATCCTGTCAAACAATACCTCCTCAAATATTTCCTCTGCATCTATATTGCCTATATATAGTATCAATTAAATCACACAAAAGCATCATATGTTTAAAAAAAATAGTAAAGTAGAAATTAAAAAAGGAAATACCAATAGGCCAAATAAATGTCTATCTCCAAATGAATAACTTTTCTCGTACCCACCCTTTTACACCTCCATATACATGAAGCTGCAAAAAGGAAAAAGACTATAAATTTATGAACAATTAAACAATACATTCGTAAATGGTTCCAGATACTATAGTCATGCAAGGGTACCTTGATGAAGTATGAAGTGTCTATCTTTTTGTATCCAATAACCTGTGTGTATACTTTATATGTAATATAAAATCATAATTTGAAAAAAAAAACCACTAAATCACCAAAAACATAATAAAACATCAATATAAACTCATAGATTATGTAAAAGAAAACTGTTATCCCATTTGAATATTTTAAGAAACAAACCAAAGTTTTTTCGAATAAATGTTGAAATGGGTATAAAAGAACACACCTTTCCACCAAGATAAATAAATTTCATATCAACTTATCTCTTTCTTATCTCTTTCTTTTCGACTCTAACTCGCACAATAGTAGACAAAGGAGTTGATGTTGAGTGAAATGGTGAATTTATAGCAATGATAGGATATTCCTTAATCGGTCAAATTTATTACATATTGATTGAAATTGGATCTTTGGAGTGCTTTTGCGGTTTATCCCAATAGGTTTCGTTTATTAATTGCATTTAAGAACCGAACTTATTATTGTATTATTATAATTAATTGTGATTATATTCTCATTTAATTATTTTTTTATTTTTTAATATTAATATAGAAAGACCATTTCACCCCTTACTAACATCATTAAGTTGTTGTACCATAAGTATAAAAGATTGTAATTACTTAAATTTGGTTGGTATCCTTATGAAATGCTTTATAATATAGTATAGATAGATAGATATAGATATAGATAATTATTTTTTTTATTTTTTAATATTAATGTAGAAAGACCATTTCACCCCTTACTAACATCATTAAGTTGTTGTACCATAAGTTTAAAAGATTGTAATTACTTAAATTTGGTTGGTATCCTTATGAAATGCTTTATAATATAGTATAGATTAGGTTCTAGCATTAATGTACTGTACTATATGTTAATATGGTGTTTCATGCATTGCTTTGTTGCAAATTGTGTTGTTTTATTTGTAAATTATTATTATTATTTATAATAATCTAATTAATTTAGCCAAAATCTTGTTAATAATATATTAGAATATATATATATATATATATATAGTTATTTTAATACTTTTATTATTTTAATATTATAATAATAATTCCTTTTTTTTACTGTTTAACTTTAATTTAATGATTTTTTAGTATCACGGGGTGGGATAAGCTTGGTGTCAACCGGTACTGGTATCGAAAATACAGGTACGGTCTTGTTTGGTATCGGTACAAATAGTAATTTTAATATTTTAATAATATATATAGTTTTTTATATATTTTTATTATTTTAATATTATAATAATAATTCTTTTCTTTACTTTTTAACTTTAATTTAATGATATTTTTATGATACTTATGATCTTTCGGTTTAAATTTTATCTTAATCTATTAAATTCTGATACTAATATCATGGATAAGTTCTTAATATTTGATATCATTTGGATCCCTTTACCTATTTTTTTATTATATGTTTTCTTTGAAAATATATTGTTGTGTTTTTATTACGAATTATATTTGAGCTACTTTTAATATATTAGTTACTTCGAAATTTAAATTTATGGTTACCTTGTCAAAGATCATTTTATAGAATAACCATAAGTTTGGAATAATAATCTTTAAACCAATTATTAAAACAAATTAAGATCAAAGTTAACTTTAAACTAATCTACCTTTATCTATAATATATTATTTAGTATAATGTGTTATTGATGATATTAATTTTAATGATTATTGATATATAATTATTTTATTTTATTTTTTATCTTATCTCTTATTTATTTAATATAAATTAAATGCAATTAATAGGATTTTTATAGGATGATGCATTTAAAACAACCATAAATTTTGGTTTTAAAATAGAACATATAACTAAACTTTAGAATATATATAGATAATTATTCAATCCAAATAAGTGTTAAACACTATTTTATATATATATAGTTGGTTGAAATAATATAAATTGATTGGCCTGTATATGGGTGACCTTTTTAATAAAATAAAAGTATATAAAAACTTGTTAGACGGGTAGATTGCGGGTAAGTTGAAGATTAGAAATATGAAGTATTTAGACGGGCCTAGTGACCATCTAATAATTAATTGTATTTGAACCTACTCCGTTTTTAATAAAACTTGGTTCAAAATGTAGATATAAATATTCTTGTTCTAAAGACATACTCATTGTTTTGTAAAACGTCATATTTTAAAAGTTATAAGTACCAAATAAGAAAAGCAGTTAAATTAATTATAATATATATATATAATAAATAATTAACTAAAGTGTACGTATACACTTTGAAAAAAATAATAGAATAATAAATAAATAAATAAATCAACTTACTACAATTGAAAGATATCACATTAAGCATTAATAAAGGAACTCTCATGTCCTCTTTTATATTTTATATCCCATTTTTGAATATAGTAATAATAAAACCAAACATATACACCAAATGAAATGTCACAAATTGAAGAAAGCTGTCGTGTCCCATCTCTACATTTCGTATACTCCATATCCTCCATCTGTCAATCTTTCAATTTTTCAAATAAAATAATAAAATAATATTTTATCTTAAAATTCTACAAAGTTCTAATGGGGGACGAGTGGCAAGAAGCATTTATTAAGGTTGTAGGTGTCCCATCTAGATATCTCTATCTCTAATAAAAGAACTAGGTTTTGCCACTTGGCACCCCCACATTCCCCCTAAACACATGTCAACCTCTCAAGCCCTCTCCCTTATCTCTTTCCTATGTGTCAACTTCTCCCTTCTCCTAATCCTAAATGTCAAACGGCATTAATGAGGGCAGAGAGTATCCTCTTCTCTCTTCTGCAGGTCAAACGAACAAGGTCTGATTTTTTTTAAGTTGGTGAGAAGATGAGAACAGGCTTGAGGACAAAAAGGTCTGATTTTGACCAGCTCTGTCACGTGAGCCCTTTTCAAATTTCAAATACGAGCCCTTTTCATTTTCTTTCTCTCTCTCCCTAAAAGATCTAGATTTGGATCTCTGGATTCAAAAGGAAAAAGAATCACAGATGTAGAGATGTGTTGTTGATCTACAATATCATAGTGGAATCAAAATCCTCATCTTCATCTTCATCTTCATCTTCCGACTTGAAACAGAGCCGGTGTGGGATCTGAGTTTGTTCTTCATCTAGGGTTTTGATGATGAGAGCAATTGTGTGACGGGCTTCCCTTGCTCTCAAGAAATCGGTTAGTTTTTTTTTTCTACTCACGATTATATGATTCCCTGTACCTAGGGTTTTGTTTCTCACGATTATATGACGGGCTTGCCTTGCTCTCAAGAAATCGGTTAGTACCGAAAGTGCTGGTTACGGTCCGGTACCGGTACGGTTTTAGTACGTGTTACCATTTGCTCATCCCTGGTTTTGTTTAAATATAATTTTGGTTTTCTTTTATGTTTTGAAATTTGAAATTTGGTATATGGTTCTTTAGTTTGTGTGTGCGTTGAAGTAATTGAAGTTTTATAAGGGTTGAACAGGTTTGGTGTTGATTGGATTTTGCAGGTAGTTCACAGCGTAAGAACGCTTTGCAATGCTTGACAGTGATGACACGGATAGTGTGATGACAGGTTTAAAGTTTAAATTGATGACACGGATAGTGTGATGACAGGTTTAAAGTGAAAAAAAGCCCGCAAAATTGAATTGATGACAGTTTTAAAGTTTAAACCTTAAGTAATGTATGTGAAACTGTAACAAGTTTATGTCACGTGAATATCCTGTAACAATATTTATCTTGATATTCTAATGTTAGTTCTGTAATCTGTATCTCACTTTTTTGTTTATATTCTCAGGGTATAGCATTGCTGATCTTGTCCAAGAAGCACAAATCAGGTGGTTAAAACCAGGGGAGGTGTTCTTCATACTACAGAATTTTGGTGTTGAATAAAGTCTGTTTTGTCGTTAAAAAAATAAAAGAAGATTATTGTCACGTGATAACAATAAGTAATCATAATTATTTTTAAATAAGAAATCTTTGTTTATTTTACAGGAAACAAATTGTGAATGTACCACAAGTCCAAAATAATAATAGTTATAATGTTAATAACAAATGCAATCATAATAATACTAATAAGATTTCAAAGTGAGCCTTTTCCTCTTGTGTAGTAACCGTATGAGATATCGAAGTGAGCTTTTTATTGTAGTAATCGCAATGCATAATATTTTATCATTGATTAATTGAATTTTTTAGCAAAGTTTGAATCAAGTTAAAAATGTCAAATCTTTTAAGCAAGTACCTTAAAAGTTACTTTATATTTTCATCTCGTCAAAATCGTATGAAAATCATCATTCATGATAATATTGTGTGGCAAACAAGCAAAATGAATGTGGAATTAGGGGATGTTTATGGATTAAGGCTTGACCATTTTTATTTGAACTTTAACTTTCCATTCAAAACAATATAACAATATAAATTAATTTTTCCTGCCCGGGAAGTTCCCGGGTTATAACCTAGTAGTATATATAGGACATAGCTTTTAGTTGCTCAATTGCTCAGCATCTTTCCTTCTTTCTCTCTCTCTAAAATTCGCCAACTTCCCCTCTCTCTCTAAATATTTATTATTTAATAAATAATAAAACTATGCCCCGTTTTAAGAATTTTAACTCCCGATCACCGCTACCCTTTCTGATTGGTCTGAGCCCCATAACACATGTCAAGGCTCTGCCTGACTAAGTTTATTGGGGTTCTGTCTCGTGACATCGGGATAAGGTTGAATTAGGGGTACTATACTTAACACGAGTGCAAATATATATATATATATATATATATATATATATATATATATATATATATATATATATATATATATTTAAAGTAGCTCAGAAGTTATACCCAAAATTTATACCAGGAGGCTTTTCTAGTTGAACCCTAAAGTTACAAAGTGGGTTCATTCTCTTTTCTCACTATTTTATTCCCTTTTTCTTTGTAATATAATTATATTCAAAAATGTTCCAAACTGACCCGTAAGTAGAAATCCGGACCCCTGAAATCCCAATCCATATCAAGAATCAAGAAAATCGGATATTTGGTCTTCTAACGGGCCGCGTAAAGAATAGACAGAAGGTCACGCGGGCCGCGACAGCTTGCAGGTCTCCGGATATGCATGAAGGCCACGTGTCGTCACACCTGTCGCGACCACCGGTGACTCAGCAACCTCCGATCTGATCCACACTTCCACGCGGGCCGCGTAAAGTTTGGCCGGAGGCTTACGCGGGCTGCGAGAGAACCCAATTTCAGCTATAAATAGCTTGGCTCCTGAGCAGTTCGATGGTGTCGACGAAACTTTCAAACTCTTTATAATTATGTTCGTATATTACTTTCAAAATAGTGAGGCGTTGCTACGATACAGGGCATTAACTCGATCACTGCTACGATTCAATATCCGATCGATTTAAACTATCTGAGGGATGTTTAAGTGCTGCTCAAACCTGGGTTATACTGTCACACCCCAACCAATGGCGGAAACATCGGGATGAGACGAAGTGTGAAGATTGCTCGAGACATCATAACGCTAATAATTGTGACAAGTATTTAAATAATCCAATTTCATTTCATAAGACAAATTGTCAACGTTACAAGAATTTCAAATACAACAAGTTTAACGAAAGAAACATAACAATCATAACAAAATTGATACTACATATTAAACTCTAGCGTCTATATGTGTATCTAGGCATCAACGCTACTTCATTTCTTAGCATTGTCCTCATCAACCTGTAACATGTTTAAAAATACAATTCAATGCAAAAGCAAAGGCGAGTATACAAGTTTGATACATACATAGCAAAAGATAAGTTTTAAACAATTCCTCATAGCAAGCATGTGATTCAAGATGAACATTTAAATATGGTATGTGTCCAACATATCAAACCAAGAAAACGCAATATGCTCATGACATTACCGAAGATAAAGAGGCGGGTCGTTAATCCTATAGCGCTACATATGTCACGGTTTGGCTCGTACGAAGTTAATGATAAATTCAACACATAAGATAAATCCAAGTTTAAAGCATCAAGCCATCACGTATACAAGCATGTTATAGGAATGTTCATGTGTTTAAGCAAAATGTTCATGTGTAAATTGATAGGTAAACATGTTACACCCCAA
Source organism: Helianthus annuus (assembly GCF_002127325.2). Taxonomy (NCBI): domain Eukaryota; kingdom Viridiplantae; phylum Streptophyta; class Magnoliopsida; order Asterales; family Asteraceae; genus Helianthus; species Helianthus annuus. The sequence goes on from NC_035445.2 coordinate 129,426,794, forward strand.
AGTGGTAAAAGTAAAAAGGGGGAATACGAGTATACTCACAAAGTTTGCATATGCTTTCCAATTATCCAATTATTGACGAGTTGATGAGGTTAGAAGATTGAATGTGTAGGGTTAAAGTTCAAGTATGCTTAGAGTCGAGATTCGGTATTTAAAACAACATAAAAGTAAGATATGAGAATAGCATGTGAAAATAATCATCTTCAACACTTAACACTTGTATGACACTTGGTAACCACAAGGGTTATGATAATGTTTTCATGAGTTGAACACCCATAAGAATCACAACAAGGTTTAGGTCTTAGGTGATGTTCTACTACTTTAACATATAAACATAAGTTCAACATCAAAGGTTCGAATGAGTGTATATATATATCTAGGTTAAGTACTACATATTATTTAGTCCAATAATTCAAGTAGGAGGTAGAAGATTAGGATCTTCATTTAGGCACCTCGTGTTATCATAGATGTCATGTATGGGGTATGAAGAACATGCTTCCATTTAGGAACCCCTTGAATGTTCACCACTTCACTTGATGTAAAAACAACCAAGGAGGGTCACGAACTAGGATTAGCACAATAACATAAACAACCTAACTATAGAGAAATCATCAAATCATGTGAGGATTGTATGTAGGACAACCCAAGTTGTTCCATAATCACTCATTCATCAAGATCTAAGCTTGACATGATTTGTGGGTTAAATACCCTAACAAAATAGAAAGTATTTGAGGTTTTAACCTCTGATTTATAGTGTCTCAACCTTGTTTTTAAGCTTAACCAACCATAAGTGAGGTTGTAAGCATTAGGACATAGGTTTGAGATGAGATAGACTCAAGTTTGGTAAGAAATAACAAGGATTTCATGAAAACAAAAACAATCAGTGGACTTTGGAGCCTTTTTGCCGGAGTTCCAGGGACTTATTTACTGTGAAAAACCCATGGAAACGTAGATAAGGTCAATACAAAGTAGTAGGAAAAAGAATCGAGTGAATCAGATAAGAATTGAGTGAGTTATGCTCATTTTCGTGAAGGGGTGTCAATCTGCTCGAACCCTTGCTTTCAGCTACGGTTTGGAGGACGTTTTGAGAGTTTTTAGTGTTGCAAAAGTGGTAGGGAGGCTGGTTATAAGTGGTATTTATAGGGGGAAGGATTAGGGTTTCAATGGGTTGGGCTTTGGAAGTGTTTAGAAGGGGTTACACGTTGAAACTAGCCCACAAAACCCAACTATATGGGGCTGAATTTTGCTGAATTGGGGCTGCCATATTTCTTTATTTTTTTTATTTTTAAAACATTATAACGAGTAATTTTGTTAATGAAGTTGTGTAATAATATGCAACAATGTTTCCCCTAACTTGTAACAAGGTAAAATATGAAATAAAACATGATTTAACTAGGTAAAAAGTGTAATGTACAAGTATGTAACATGTTTGTAAGTGACAAGTATATGTCACATATTAGATGATTAACCGTTGTATAAATAAGCATATTATTAGAGGTTTCTAGGTATCAACAATTTAAGGACAAGCATGGACATGCATCGTGAATAAGTATCGTATAAGTATGATTACAAATAAGGATTCGATGTATAATGAATTCGAACGTATGAACATGTATGAATATGTAGATGGTGAATTTAAAGAAATAAGAATTTTATTTATGATCCAAGTCTAGGATTTTACAACGAAAGGACGACTACAATAATACAAGATTTCCAAAAATAGCATTACAAGGCGAGCTTTCTAATTATGGAAAGTATGAAAAAGCAGGGCGTTACATATACTTTGTCATTCGTCGTGATTCCGACAGGATGTTTGAGTGTCGCCCGAACTCGGGCTATACTCTGTCATTCGTTGAGAATCCACTGGATGTTTAAGTATCGCACTTTGTCATTCGTCGTGAAGGTTTTAATCTCGTGAGCTTATCGTAAAAAGTTGTATTCAGTTACTTACCTAGTTTCGTGTGCATTATTGTTTAAATTAGGTTATCAGGCTTATCAGTAGGCTAAACTCTACCCCATACACTTACAATCAAAGTAGATGCTAATTCTCATAGGAACTTGAATCAGGAAGCTTGTTAAATCAATACTGCATGTTATTATAATGTGAGTCATTCTATTTTTACCAAACTTGCTTTCAAAATCATGTTTGTTTTCAAAGTTATAATTACAGGGATTAAGTCTTTGTAGTCTTCATTACAGCCGGTATGTGGGGTTTTGTATACATTACTTGTTAATCCATCACCATTGGACAACGAGATAGCCAATGGGTGGTCGAGTGACAAATATCGTGGGTATATGGTTGACATGTATAGACATTGTAATCGCTCTTAATACTGTAAATTATAACTATGGGTCATTTTGTGCAAACTGAATGAACTCACTCAGTATTTCCTGCTGACAAAACCTTTTTAAAATGCATTTCAGGTAATTACAGTAGATTGGAATAAGAGCTGTATACGGCACCAAAAGGCTTACAGAAGTGGCTTGATTTATTAATTAAATTAAATTAAGAAAATTTGTTTTAAGTAATCAGGTTTATCCCATATTAAAAGCTACCTTTATAAAATTTGGGTTTATCCCCATCTGTTTAAAATAAATAAAAATCCGGTGTTTCTAAACTCTGATATTTTTCCTAACTCACGGTCCTGATGAAATTTCCGCTGCAATGTTTTCAAAAATAACCACCGATACCGCTTGGCTGCTCGCGGCTCCCGATTCCGTCCAGGGTGGATCGGGGGTCGTGACAGAAGGTGGTATCAGAGCCACTGATTTAAGCCTATAGGTGTTGTGATAATAATACCTAAGCTTATATAAAAGAGTTAGGAGATTGTTATTAACTGGTAGCACACATGATAGCATTTAGACTTGAACTTAAGAAAAGATGCCTTAGTATAAGTTAAGCTAAATACTTGTGTAAATAAAGTGTGATAGGTTTTGGTATGCCTTGAGAATAATAACTAAAAAGTTGCAAGTATAAGTTATGGTACTACTTATTTCTTATTTCTTAGTACTACTTTGTTCTAGAATATGATCTGTCATGTGAAAACTAATTTGCTTAATCTTTGTTGAAAGTCATAATGCACTTTCCAAATCATGATTTAAGAAAAATACTAATTATGGGAAATATAAAATTTTCTCCGATAAGACTGGGTATGGTATAGCAGACTCTCCAGCTTGTCCGGATGTAATAAGGGTTACCTCTTGGCGAGAACCGGATAAGACAGGGTATATAATATGTCAAACAAGTGACAAGATTTCCCTAATTAATATCACGACCTGATAATCTGACTTGTTTCTGGAAATATAAATCTGTTAAATACATTGACCTTATAAAAGGTATGTATATTACAGCATGTGAAATATATATAGATATATATATGTATCTATAAGAAAATCCAAAAACCATAAGGATTAATAATTTGGAATAAAGCACAAGCATATGTGTCAATAATAATAATTCTAGATTTCTTTATCAGGAATCTCTTGCATAAATCTATAATTCCGATATCAAACATTATTTTGTTTGATCATCTACCACGTAACTCGTGCAACAAAATAAACGACGGGAACCCTTTAAGTTGGGACCCATCAAAAGTATAAGAATTTCCAATGCATTACCATAAACTATTAACGCAAGTAAGAAGTATGTAAAGTTGTGCTAGTGCACAACAAAACACAAGAAACTTAAATTATATGTCGAAGTATATCACACACGACTTTCAAAGCAAGACCTCTGGAAAATATAATTGGGCATGACGATACCAATACTAATTCCGTCAGTGGAAGAACTACTAATCAAAAAGCGGCACTTTGCCACATGATCCTACAAACGATTTGAATATCGCTGAGATACGTTGGAACAAGATGTCATAGTTTAATCAGAATCATAATTATTGGCGCTGCAAAAAGAGTCACATACCTTTGCAAATTTCCTATTTCATTTTATTCGACATTCCCTGGTAATGTCACTTAACAACGATTATCATATGAAATTCCAGATAAAGTTCTTATATTCCTTTCGTTGCAATTCTAACTTCTGCCTATAATGAGTTGACTTTCGTGTGTCTACTTCTTCTAATGGTCATCATACCATGAGAATTTCTTTCATAGTAGCGAATATTGATCTGTTACATTTCTTGGTAAATCCACACGTTACCCATGCACTGTTCATTGCGCATATGGTTCGTTTAATTTATGAAGACCACTGGAGGGCTTCATTCTAATCTGTTGTTTTTATCAAAACTCAAATATCATTCCGCTTTTTGCACTGTGAATCGCATTATTGCAAAACGATGATTCTTTGATATCGAGTCAATGAATTTATTGGAAAAAAAAACATTATATAAATTTAATTAATTATATATGGAAACTTACATAAGTAATTACCTAATTTATAATATAGTATTACTATATTTAAAATTCTTGTTAAAACCATTGAGGTGAAGAATTTATATTTTTACGTATAAAATTATGTTTGAGGTATACCCTCATTTAAGTTTATGTTTAGTTATTTATTATTGGTAATTAATATTAGTTTTATTATTAGTAATAATATATTAATAGTATTAGTATTATTAGGTACTAAGGTTATTGTCAGGGGCAGGTATTGGGTAGTCTAGCCTTAGTTAGGCATGGACTGATCATCCATGCTTAAACAAGGCAGCACTAACCAATATCCAACCATGATAATGACTAGTTAATGTATATAAATTAAGACAACATACTTATTTAGTAAATTTTAATTTTATATAAAAATATTTTATATATATATATAAAAACATATATACTTTGTACTGTAAGGAGAAGATATATTTTCATAAAACAATACAAGAATTAGAGGGACGAATAAAATTATCTAAATAACTGTCTAAGTATTTATGGACAAGACATTTTATACTTATAAGTAATTGCTCATCTTGTTTAATATTCCACAACTATTAAATACTTATACAAGTATTATGTATCAAGATCGACAAAAGAGTTATACAGATCAGAGACGTAAAACCCTAGAGTTTTTATTAAAAGCTTTCAGTTGATTACACGGTGAATTTGTTCGATCACCATAATTATTGAACTATTTCAATCAGTACGACACTTTGCGATATCGGTATAAACTTATAGCTTGGGCTAATCACAATCATTCGAATCATTCAAAACCACATCTGTCCTTCAACTCATAATAAAATATATATATATATATATATATACATATATATATATTCGTCTTAAATTCAATTATGTATTAAGACAATAATACACTAACTCTATTGTCTTTTCGTGTATCATTGCAATTCACTCATCTCAGCACATTGATTTTCTCATATCATAATTCAATTATATTAAGAAAAGCAGTTAAATTAATTATAATATATATATATAATAAATAATTAACTAAAGTGTACGTATACACTTTGAAAAAAAATAATAGAATAATAAATAAATAAATAAATCAACTTACTACAATTGAAAGATATCACATTAAGCATTTAATAATGGAACTGTCATGTCCTCTTTTATATTTTATATCCCATTTTTGAATATAGTAATAATAAAACCAAACATATACACCAAATGAAATGTCACAAATTGAAGAAAGCTGTCGTGTCCCATCTCTATATTTCGTATACTCCAATCCTCCATCTGTCAATCTTTCAATTTTTCAAATAAAATAATAAAATAATATTTTATCTTAAAATTCTACAAAGTTCTAATGGGGGACGAGTGGCAGGAAGCATTTATTAAGGTTGTAGGTGTCCCAACTAGATATAGTATATATAGGACATAGCTTTTAGTTGCTCAATTGCTCAGCATCTTTCCTTCTTTCTCTCTCTCTAAAATTCGCCAACTTCCTCTCTCTCTCTAAATATTTATTATTTAATAAATAATAAAACTCTGCCCCGTTTTAAGTATTTTAACTCCCGATCACCGCTACCCTTTCCGATTGATCTGAGCCCCATAACACATGTCAAGGCTCTGCCTGACTAAGTTTATTGGGGTTCTGTCTCGTGACATCGGGATAAGGTTGAATTAGGGGTACTATACTTAACACGAGTGCAAATATATATATATATATATATATATATATATATATTTAAAGTAGCTCAGAAGTTATACCCAAAATTTATACCAGGAGGCTTTCTAGTTGAACCCTAAAGTTACAAAGTGGGTCCATTCTCTTTTCTCACTATTTTATTCCCTTTTTCTCTGTAATATAATTATATTCAAAAATGTTCCAAACTGACCCGTAAGTAGAAATCCGGACCCCTGAAATCCCAATCCATATCAAGAATCAAGAAAATCAGATATTTGGTCTTCTAGCGGGCCGCGTAAAGAATAGACAGAAGGTCACGCGGGCCGCGACAGCTTGCAGGTCTCCGGATATGCATGAAGGCCACGTGTCGTCATACCTGTCGCGACCATCGGTGACTCAGCAACCTCCGATCTAATCCACACTTCCACGCGGGCCTCGTAAGGTTTGGCCAGAGGCTTACGCGGGCCGCGAGAGAACCCAATTTCAGCTACCTGAGCAGTTCGATGGTGTCGACGAAAATTTCAAACTCTTTATAATTCTGTTCGTATATTACTTTCAAAATAGTGAGGCGCTGCTACGATACAGGGTATTAACTCGGTCACTGCTACGATTCAATATCCGATCGATTTAAACTATCCGAGGGATGTTTAAGTGCTGCTCAAACCTGGGTTATACTTTTTCATTCCTCGTGATTCCGACAGGATGTTTGAGTGTCGCCCGAACTCGGGCTATACTCTGTTACTTGTTGCGAATCCGCTGGATGTTTAAGTATCGCACTTTGTCATTCGTCGTGAAGGTTTTAATCTCGTGAGCTTATCGTAAAAAGTTGTATTCAGTTACTTACCTAGTTTCGTGTGCATTATTGTTTAAATTAGGTTATCAGGCTTATCAGTAGGCTAAACTCTACCCCATACACTTACAATCAAAGTAGATGCTAATTCTCAGAGGAACTTGAATCAGGAAGCTTGTTAAATCAATACTGCATGTTATTATAATGTGAGTCATTCTCTTTTTACCAAACTTGCTTTCAAAATCATGTTTGTTTTCAAAGTTATAATTACAGGGATTAAGTCTTTGTAGTCTTCATTACAGCCGGCATGTGGGGTTTTGTATACGTTACTTGTTAATCCATCACCATTGGATAACGAGATAGCCAAGGGGTGATATGACCATAGTTACAGACACCATTGCAAAACGAAATAGCCAATGGGTGGTCGAGTGACAAATACCGTGGGTATATGGTTGACATGTATAGGCATTGTAATCGCTCTTAATACTGTAAATTATAACTACGGGTCATTTTGTGCAAACTGAATGAACTCACTCAGTATTTCCTGCTGACAAAAACTTTTTAAAATGCATTTCAGGTAATTACAGTAGATTGGAATAAGAGCTGGATACGGCACCAAAAGGCTTACAGAAGTGGCTTGATTTATTAATTAAATTAAATTAAGAAAATTTGTTTTATGTGATCATGTTTATCCATATTAAAAGCTACCTTTATAAAATGTGGGTTTATCCCCATCTGTTTAAAATAAATAAAAATCCGGTGTTTCTAAACTCTGATATTTTTCCTAACTCACGGTCCTGATGAAATTTCCGCTGCAATGTTTTCAAAAATAACCACCGGTACCGCTTGGCTGCTCGCGGCTCCCGATTCCGTCCAGGGTGGATCGGGGGTCGTGACAATAGGGGCAGGAAAGATGGAAAAGTACCCCATTTTTATCAAAAAATTGCTTGATTGGCGAGGTTAGTGGCATACAAGGCTTTCTCGGCCCTTTGACTTTCTATCATGCACAGTTGTGATTGTGTTTCATAGAACGAAGGGGTGGGTTCTTTTTGTTGGAGGATGGTGGATATGCCTTCGTACTGATCCGTGAGACTAGCAAGAAGGTGTACAACAAGACGTTTATTATCAAGTGGGGCACCGACATTAGCAAGTTGGTCAGTAAGGGACTTGATGGCTTGACAATATGCGGACATATTAGGAAAACCATCTAAACGAGTGGTGGCAAATTTCTGCATGAGATATGTGGCACGAGAGTTTTTGTTGTCCTGAAAGAGACCTTCAATGGCTGACCAAGCATCATAGGCTGACATGTTGGGGACGACAATAGTATTGAGGAGATCATTAGAAATAGTCCCGTAGATCCATTGTTTGACAATGGCGTCTAGCCGAGACCAGAGTTCATCCGTAGGTTTGGAGGTTTTGTCTTTGTCTTTGTCACCCTCCGAAGAAGATGACGCAGTTGTGGTGGCAGGAGGAGAGAGGTGGTCGATGACCTGAAAAGCACGGCAGTGGTTTTGAAATAGTTCCGACCACAGGCCATATTGGCTGGATTCGAATTCAAGGAGGACAGGTATGGAGTTTCTGATGTTGTTGACGGTAATGGCTGGGTGTATCTTCTCGGCCATGAGAACCTGTTTGGGTCAGAAAAAAAACAGCAAGAGGTGCAGTAGGGGGATCGAAGAGATGGGCTGGAGAAGAAAGAGATAAAAAATTGAACAGCAGAGGTGCTGTGGTGGTGGCGGCAGGGAAGGGGTAGTGGGTTAGGGTTTTACAATGATACCATATTGGAAGAGATAAATGTCAAACCTTGATCTTTCTCATTAACATTCAAGGGTTTAAATAATACAAAGGAGATCAATTTGAGATCTCATATAAGTGGAAACTATTAATAACAATAATTACATAATAATATTCTATTAGGTCAATTAACAGAAAATGGGTATGATGTGTGGATGCATGAGGAGTTTCTTAGGGTGTTTGATATCCATAAAAGACTGGTGATGAGGGTTCAAAGATCACCAAACAGGCTATATAAAATAGTTTTAAAACTTGCTAAACCAATCTGTTTGAAAGCTAGTCTGGATGAGGAAACATGGACATGGCATGCAAGGCTAGGCCATGCTAATTTTCACGTTGTAGAAACAATGGAAAAGAAGAAACTAGTGAGAGGATTGCCATGCATCTCGCATCCCGAACAGTTGTGTGAAGCGTGTCTCGTCGCTAAACAGACTCGGAAAAGTTTTCCAAAAGAAGCACAATGGAGAGCAACGAAGCCATTGGAGCTATTGCATGCTGACCTTTGCGGTCCGATAACACCACAAACATGGGGAGGTAACCGGTATTTTCTTTTGATAGTTGATGATTTCAGCCGTTATATGTGGGTATATTTGTTAAAAACAAAGAATGAAGCATTTGAAAAATTCAAGATTTTCAAGACACGGGTCGAGAAAGAAAGTAAATATAAGATCAAGATGTTAAGAACGGATCTTGGAGGGGAGTTTAACTCACAAGTTTTTATAGACTTTTGCAATGAAACGGGTATCAAAAGACAAACAACGGCTCCCTATACTCCACAACAAAACGGCGTTGTGGAGCGTAGGAACAGAACCGTGCTCGGAATGACGCGGTCCATGCTAAAGTCTATGAATGTGCCTGAGCCATTGTGGGGAGAAGCTGTACGCCATGCGGTATATCTACTAAACAGAATAGTGACGAAGGCAGTGAAGAACAAGACTCCATATGAGGCTTGGAAGAAGAAAAAGCCAAATTTAAAATACTTAAAGGTATTTGGGTGCGTTGGATATGCTATGAAGCTAACTGGTCGATTAAGATAGAAGTCAACCATTGATTTATTTAGGAAGGGAACCAGGAAGTAAAGCTTATCGTTTATTTAATCCTACTGAGAAAAGGATTGTAGTATCACGTGATGTCTCCTTTTATGAGAAAAAGGCATGGGTTTGGCAAAAGGTACAAGTCAACAAGGCACCATCAACATGGACCTCCGTACAAGCTGGAAACATGGAGCATGGAGACAATGCATGTGAAGATGCAGAGCGGGTCCCTCCCACACCTACCTTCAATGATCTGTCTTCACCAATTCATGATAATGCAGGTACACCTCATGCAAACAGTGGGAAAAATACACTAGAGAATGAGAATGTTGGAACTTCAAGTAACTCAAGTACTGATTTCACAACTCCATACGATGACTCGCCATTTCAAGGATTCAGACCGGTTGATGAACTGTATGAAGAAACAACACCGATGAATGAACAAGAGGTCCAAGATATGTATGAACAGGATGAGTTGTTGTTACTAAATGAGGAACCAAGCTCGTACAAAGAAGCATCAAGCGAGGAAAGTTGGAGGAAGGCGATGCAAGCTGAGCTAGAATCGATAGAGAAAAACCGAACATGGACTTTAACACAGCTGCCCCCAAACCAAAAGGCAATTGGGTTAAAGTGGGTTTTTAAGTTGAAGAAAGATGCACACGGGAACGTAACGAAGCATAAAGCTCGCTTGGTGGCTAAAGGGTATGTGCAACAGAAAGGAGTTGATTTTGAAGATGCTTTCGCGCCAGTAGCAAGGATGGAAACAGTTAGGTTGATAATTGCAATAGCGGCATCAAAGGGCTGGCCTGTTCATCATTTAGACGTCAAGTCCGCGTTTTTAAACGGCGATCTTCAAGAAGAAGTTTACGTAGTCCAGCCGGAAGGATTCAAAGTTAAAGGAAAAGAGCACTTGGTGTACAAGCTTCACAAAGCCTTGTACGGGTTGAGACAAGCACCGAGGGCATGGAATTCGAAGTTGGGCAAGACTTTGAAAGAACTTGGTTTCAAGAAGTGTGTCCATGAGCAAGCAGTGTACACATTGAATAAGTCAGGCTCTCAATTAAATGTTGGTGTGTATGTTGACGACATAATCGTGACAGGGTCAAATATATCAGATGTTGATAAGTTTAAAGAAAATATGAAAACACTTTTTGATATGAGTGATCTGGGTTTATTGTCTTATTATTTGGGCATTGAGGTGCAACAAAATGATAAAGGTATTACTCTCAAACAATCAGCCTATGCAAAGAAGATTCTAAAACTAGCAGGCATGGCTGATTGTAATGCAGCTCAATATCCAATGGAAAACAAGTTGCAGCTAACCAAAGAAGGAGAGGGGCAGAAGTTGATGTGACAACTGGCAAATAACTGGTAATTCCGTACAATCTAATCACTATTTATATTTCTAAATCTCATGCATTTAGCGTAACTTAATTACGTAACTGTGTCGTATACTGGATAACAGTGTTAGGACAAGAAAACAAAGCTAAAACATATGTTGGTTTTTGTCGTAATGCGAAACCAAACAAACAATGTCCTAAAAGTGTTGGTAGAAAGTGTTGCGTGCACTATTCACGGTTACACTATTCATGCAAGCAAACCGTGAAATCAGACCGAAACGCTGAAAAACAACACTCGGATAGCATACTGAGTCCATTTATATAAGAAAACATTATTATGAAAACACATCTTGCAAAGAAACAAGACTTTCCGGTATAACGCCCTAATCTCAAAAATGTCCGTTTCGGCTTAAAATATAGCATTTTTAACGTGTCCGAACCTATAACGAAGCATTTCCGGGACTTCGGAATAATGTCAATTGATGAAAAACACACTAAAACAATAGGATGATATCAATGGAATGTTCCTAATCACAAGTTTCTGGTATTACATCGCCATGCACTAAACTAGTCCGTTAGCGAACCGACGAGCTAGTAAGCAATATTTCCGTCATCGTAGCAACCAAATGGAGACTCTAGTGAACTAGTTAAGCTAAATTTGGGACTCGGAATCACTTCATACAACTTTCGGATGCAAGAAAACAACTTACTGAAAATCCTTATCGGTACGACATAAAAGCATCATAGGTGAACCGGCGCTTAACCGGGAACCGTTTAAACTAATTAAACACTATTTTAACTAGTCTAGTGAACTAGTTAATGATAATTAAAGTCCTAATCCCTAATTACCCTACTAATGATGTACTTAAAATGCTAATCACCCTACACCTCCTAATTACCAAAATATCTAGATTTTTAAGACTTTTTATAAAAAAAGTTACACTTTACCCCCCCCCCCCATTCTAGAAATTGGTCAAAGTGGGTCCCACTCACAAGATTTTTGTTGAAATGTGGAAGATCTTATGTATGGAGGGTATGAAGGAAAGTATGGTTTTAAAGACTTGAAAAGATATGAAATAATAACCTCTACACACCACCATCATTTATTACTTCATTTCATTAAAGTTTAAAACACAAAACCACCATTTGGAGTCCTCTTATTCACGGCACAAAGAAGAACACAAAACCCCACCATAAATGACCATTAAACACCATAAATTACTCACTTTCATGGCACTTTAAGGTCATTAATGCAAGGATTAAGCATGGAGAAGCATTAGGGAGTTCTTGGAGCTTAAACATCTTCTTAATCTTCTTAAACATCAAGTGCAAAGTTGTAAGCTCTAAAACCATCATATTTAAGCTTCTTAATACTAGTATTTATTAGAAGTACAAGTTGATCATCTTGTAAATCAAGAAAAACATAATCAAAAACCCTAAACACAAAGCTAATAAACACTAAATATGAATATATTATGTGTTGATTTATGTTGTCTAGTGTTAATATGTTCATGTGATCTTGTTGATTATGTTATTTTTGTTAATATTAGTGAGTTAAAGGCTATATTTATGATGATCATGTTGTTAGTTTCATGTAGTATTTTATATTTGTGTTCATCTTATCATGATGAACATAAATTTGTGATTTAAACATGGTTATGTTTAAATCAAGAAAGATCATCATACTCATTTCATGAAGTAATCATATAATTTTTGGATTACATAAAGAAACAAGGGTTTAAATAGGTTTAAAACATAAGCTTGGGAAGTCAAGTGAACTTTGTTTTTACAAGATAAATTAAACAACTTGTTTATTATGAAAATCACCTTAAAAAGGTCTAACTTTTATGTATAAAAAGTGTATTATGAAAGTACATGAAATGTGGAAGTTATGTTAACATATAAACATGTTCAAAAGAAACTTGGTGAATAATGATGATTTAGTGAATTGGTTATTGATTTAAGCGCATTTTTGTAACGTGGGAAACGTCATAGTTTAGGGGAAACTATGGCGAATTTTTCTAAAAATCTAATCGCGATTAAAGAAGGGATTAAAGGGTGATTAACAATGTTAAACGTGATTAGTGGTCTTAAACATCATTACGGAAACTTTGATGGGAATATTTAAGGTTTAAATATTCAAGAAGTTCTTATGAACTTAAACTTATTTTTTTTACAAACATTAATGGATAAAAATATAACAATGTGTAAATATAATTTTTGGTAAGAAAAATTATATATTTTCGAAAACTTTCTAAGTGCTTGCAATGTGTGCTATATATGTGTATGTAGTAGATACCTAAAGGGTGATCAAAATAAATACACATACATGTTCCTACATGGTCCAAGAAATGCTAGTAAAATCGGACAATTAAATAAAATGGCCGAAATGGAAATACGTAACACTTGACAACAACAAATTGGGCATATCGGCACCGTAAACAAGTTACTACAAAGTCGAGTCTAAAATAACATATTTTCGACGTTTAAACGAGCACATATGTAAGTGACCTATAACAAGAATCCGGAAAGTCGAAAACTATAAAAATTACCAAGTATTTTTCATAGGAAAAATGAACTTATTTAAAGTTTGCTACTTGGTAACATTTTGGTAAAAAATTGCAAGATTATGTTAATGGACTCATAAAGTTAGAATTGGGCCTATCAAAGTTAGTAATGGGCTCGGCCCAATAACAATAAAACATGGGTCAGGCCCGATAACATAGATAACATGGGCTCGGCCCAATAACAATAAAACATGGGTTAGGCCCAATAACATAGATAACACGGGCTCGTCCCAATGACATGGGCTCGGCCCAATAACATTAAAACATGGTTAGATACGATAACATAGATGACATGGGCTCGGCCCAATGACATGGGCTCGGCCCAATGACATGAGCAAAGGCTCAATGACATGCGTGCACTGCACGAGGACGTGTGAAGAACGAAGCCGATCACACATAAGTCAATACACATAGAATACATGAATACGCTTACGAATTCAATACGAATAGAATACATGTATACACATAACAATCGAGCGAGTAAACTATCAACGCTCTAAAATACAAGGTTGTTCCAAAAATGACAAACGAGAACATAATAAAGAATTCAAGATGAACAACTTGTACGGGGTCTGAAAGACCTAGTGTCTAACGAGATTAGTACACATGTAGGTTATTGATACGTACGGACGCTCACTTTGATATCATAATACACGGAACGCAAACTTGTGAGTTCATGTCCCTCCTTTCACTGTTTTCAATGTTTTGTTTTCAAAAACATCGAGGGGAAATACATGTTAAAACTATTGGTATGTTAGTTACGGAGTAGTAGATAACATGATCAATGTGCATAAGTAGGGAGATAACATTAGTAACCATTAATCACTTAGTGACCAAGGTGCAAAAGGTGTAGATCTATTGGGCTTGAGGCACGCCCCACTCCTGGTTGGTATACCCTGGAGTGCTTTTGTGATCCCAAATGATGACAAAGTGTTCTCGGTTTGGTTATTTACTTATGGTACATTATGTCAGGGGGCTCGCTACCCACTGATAGATCCTTAACAGACTCCATGAATGAATCAGAACATACCATGATTACAAGATAACATTTACGAGATTTCATATGATAACAAATACTGCATGAACTCGCTCAACTTTTGTTGACTTTTTAAAACTACATGTATTTCAGGAAACAGGTCTTGAGCCGGTGATTCACTATGGGATTCGGGAAAACAAATGACAACGATGGCCACTTTTGGAGGGTTTGTCTTTTATATCCCAACTTCGTATGGGTATATAGTGGACAAAACCTTACTATGTTTTATGTCAAAAGCTATCTTTTGTTATGTGTAAATAACTTAGAACTATGCTATGTCAAACGTAGTTGAAAACTTGTAATCTTTTGTTGAAAACTATATATCTATGGCATCGTTGTTGGTTCATGTTGTTAATACATTTGGATGCAATGATTACCTTTCTTACGTCACACACAATACGCTTCCGCTACTAGCAGGGTGTGACAGATTGGTATCAGAGCTCCGATTGTAGTGAACCGGGGACAAACTTTTATAAAGTTTGGTCTACAATCACTAAGGGCTCTCACATGAAAACAAAGTTGATAACATTACAAAGATGATTTCAAAAAGTATGACAAAATGGCAAAAGGTTTTCATTGTGTCACTATAACACTAAGGCTTGAAAACACTAAGGCTTACATGTGAAACATGAGAACAAAAATAACATGAGATTTAGTGATTATATATATAATGTATTTATATATGTGTTGTATGGAATATTTGCCAAGAATGAAAATACCTTCGACTACGAATTCTATTTTTTACACTTGACTCACGTGATGAGAATGATGACCTCGCGTCTATTACGAAGCTTATGGCGGTCGTGGTCCCTAAGCGAGACCCTAAAGCATTGATCCCGTGGAAGATGGTTGTTTTCCCTTGGATGGTATATGTCCGGCTTCGGTAGTGACGACGAGGCGGAGGTGGCAGCCTTGGACAACAACTCTACTAGTGGGACGAGGTCCCTGAGGCTCATACTAATCGTGATTGATGACACTCTCGTCCAGAAAAGGAAGATGAAGTACTCATCTTAAAGTTGCCCCTCCAGTTGCTATTATTACGGATTCTCTATATTTCTATTCTGTCTTACGTTGTGCCCTTTCACGAGTAATGACAAGGGGCATTGGCACGTGGACCAACACGAAGGTCCCTTCTATGTTCAAGGTATGTAGATAATAGACTCCTCTCTCTGACTGTTTGTCTGCTTCGAACGAGAGACACTGGGGTGACCATGCAAGGCAATTTATTATTACGGGGGCCCACGTAATAACAGCTTGTAGTGCATGGGAATCCTGGTGGGCTCTGCGGGTCAAACCAAGAGATCACTATCCATTCGAAGTTCTTAAGTTGTTCAAACCAAGAGATCACTATCCATTCGAAGTTCTTAAGTTGTTCAAATTTCTATCTAGTAGAACACTAACCGGAATGGTTACTATAACACTCTACGATACAGGAAGACTACACGTATTGTTTGCACTTAACATTCGATCTATAACACGAGTCGTCTGAGACTAGTCATCGAAAGTAAACAAAACTCGTTAGCCACTCATGGAGGATTTTTCCTCAACATTCTCGAAATTCTTGTACATGGGCTGGTTCTTTGGTGTCTATGACACCTTACCTCATCTTATTATCGGAGATGATTACATTAAACTTCATCGTTTGATATTTGTCTTATTCCAATGGATACTATGGCATGAGCCAAGCTACAACCCCTTCATTTTATTATTCGACGTCTATGGAAATTATAACAATCTTGTCGAAGCTCATGGAGCTCAAGGAGTATCAACGTATTCGTCACACGGGCTAGTGCGGCGAAGGATTTTTCCTACTTTGGGCGATCGAGATCCATGAAGTATGGGATACACGTTGTAAAAATTGGAGACGACCGTTTGGTTTCTCCTTCTCAACGAATTACTTCTTTTCCCATTTAGGCACATGGCTAATACACTCAAGAGGTACTATGCATTTTGGAATGCATTTATTCATGTATATCATTGTTCAAACATAACAGAGCAACGCTGTCTTGAGGTTTCCATGACCAATCACATTCTTAATTCTTAGGCGCATGATAGGCTATATCTGTCCAAATAAAAGCCTAGACCCAATGATACTATGTATCGGAAACAACGTGACATCGACAAGAAAATCTACGCCTAGAAGAGGGTCAGTTAATCAGCGCCCTACTATTAAAGTTGAACTAGAGGTCATATGGAACAACATGAGGTTGTCAAGTCGACACTAGTGATGGTACTGATGGTACCGGTAGTTCAAGTGGTTCAAATCCCGATGGGACGAGAATGAGTGGCAATGCCACACTTGGAGATGCAATCACACCAGATTTTAATCCTAAGGCTTTTCCGGATTATAACTCGCGAGACCTCATTGATACGGAAGGTGCGGTGAGTTCTATCCGTTAGTTAAAGACAAGGAAGTCAGTTAACCTTGCTAATAAATGTACTCCTAAGTAAACATTTTGGGTAAACTAATAGCCTTCTGTTGAATGAGGCATTAACTTGGTGGAATCTCCAAGTGCAAACTATAGGGAGTAATACAACAAGAGGTTATTGTGGGAAGAACTCAAGAATCTTAAGCGAGAAGAGTATTGCTCGCTAGTGGAAAAATTCCAAGTTTGGGACCGAGCTCTAGAACTCGATCATGATTAGAGCTAATGTTGTTAGTTACCCTGACGCCTCTACAATCTGTCAAGGATTGATTGCATATTGGATAACACTCGAATCTAAACGCACGGAGCGCTACATTTGGGGTTTAGCCCTGAGATCCGAATCATGATCACATCATGTCACCCTACCTAGATTTATTTTCAAGTAACTCTCTCAGTTAGTCTCGCCAAGGGTGTGGTGAGGATGGGGGACTGCCCAAGGAGGGTGTTAAGAGAAAGAGAAATCCCGTGACACGCAAAGCGAAGGCGATTACTGCCATAATCGATGCTCGCATTAAGAAGTATGCTAATAACTTGTCAAAACTTGGAATGAGATAGGTGAAACTTTCATCATGAGGGCACCTGCAAAAGTGACAAGAGTAGCAGTGTGGTGAGACTTGGCACAAAACAGAAACTAATGAGTTAGCCATATTTAAGAATGAACGAGGTGGTTTTTACTATGGCAAGGAGGTCACTACGAGCATGGACGATTAAGGATGAATCAAGCTAGTGAGTAAGGAAGTCCAGGGGTATGCTCTACTCTACAACCATCATGTATCAATTCTTTGGATACCAACGCCGGCTTAACTTAGTGTCTTTAGATACTAAGCATATACACGAATTAGAGTCATGTAGGTTAAACATGTCTTGCTCTATCAAGTTAGCTAATGAGGAATTAGCGAAGTCATGTGAAGTCATTAAGGGTCACCGATACGTTCCTATCAACTGACCCGTTGCATCCGTTTTGTTTAACACCGGTGTCGGTATTGGCTTCATCCCCATAAAATTCAAAGTATGCTTGGCCGAGTCAAGTAAACAAGACGTCTTCCCATTCAATAGGATTGATCAATGGTAAATTAGTCAAGTCAGGAAAGACATCAAAGGATGCACACTCGAACTTGGAGCAGGAAAATTCAGTAACGACTTTTCACTCATTCAATTAGGTTGTTACGACTTAACTTCTAGCATAGACTGGTTGGCCGACAACCGAGCAGAAGTAGTTGTGCTGCGAAAACTATTATTTTTTTTCCCTGTCTGATGAGAGAACATATTTTGGTGCACAAAGAGAATCATGACACACGGCTGCTGACCAACAACTGTATGAAGGCTCGGAAGAGTCTGAGAACAGGATACATCGCCTTTCTTGTCCCTGTGGTCGACAAGAAGGTCGAGTAGCGCAAGGTGGAGGACATCCCTGTGGTAATGGAATACCCTGAAGTCTTTCCAAAAGACTTGCCGGGACTACCTCCGCAGCGACAAGTCGAATTCAGTATCGATCTTATGCCAGGAGCTGCACCGGTGGCGAAAGCTTCATATAGACTCGCACCCTCGGAGATGCAAGAGTTATTTATTCAGTTTCAGGAATTGTTTGACAAAGGATTCAATAGACCGAGTTTCTCACCTTGGGGAGCTCCGGTGCTATTTGTCAAGAAGAAAGACAGAACCTTTCGAATGTGTATAGATTACCGAGAACTGAACAAGTTAACCATAAAGAACCGGTATCCTTTACCAAGGATTGACGACTTGTTCGATCAGTTACAAGGTTCTAGCTTCTATTCCAAAATTGATCTAAGATCCGAACACCATCAGCTGTGGATCCAAGAGGAAAGCATTCATATGATAGCGTTCAGGACTCGCAATGGGCATTACTAGTTCCTTGTTATGCCCTTTGGCTTAACAAACGCTCCCGCCGTATTCATGGATTTGATGAATCGGGTATCTAAGCCATATCTCGACAAGTTCGTGATCGTATTCATTGATGACATTTTAATATACTCATGAACCAAGGTGGAACATGAGCAACACTTGAGAACTATTCCGGAGCTACTTAAGAAACAACACTTGTATGCTAAATTCTCAAAATGCGAAATTTTGGATTCGCGAGGTCCAATTTCTCGATCACATCGTGAACGAGAATGGAATTCATGTGGACCCAGCTAAGATAGAAGCTATAAAGAGCTGGAGCATTCCAAAGACCCTAACGGAAGTAAGACAATTTCTGGGTTTAGCGGGATACTATCGAAGATTCATCGAGAAATTTCTAAAAAAATTTCTCAACCGCTAACCTCACTCACTCAAAAGGATAAAAAGTTCGATTGGGGTGAAAAACAAGAGGTGGCATTTCAAACACTCAAGGATAAACTATGCCAAGCACCAACCTTATCACTCCCTGACGGTACTGATGACTTTGTGGTGTATTGTGATGCATCGCACCAAGGTTTGGGTTGTGTTCTAATGCAACGTGAAAAAGTCATCGCGTGCGCGTCACGACAATTGAAAGTTCATGAAAAGAATTATACCACTCACAACCTGAAGTTGGGCGCAGTGGTATTCGCTTTAAAGATTTGGCGTCACTGTCTCTATGGTACTATGTGTACCACATTCACAGACCATAAAAGTCTTCAACACATATTCAATCAAAAAGAATTAAACATGCGCCAGCGGCGATGGGTAGAATTGTTGAATGACTATGACTGTGAAATCAAGTACCATCCGGGCAAAGCAAATGTTGTGGCGGATACTTTGAGCCGGAAAGAGTGAGTCAAAACTTTACGAGTATGAGCTTTAGAGTTAACCATTCAGAAGAACTTCACTACTCGTGTGCGCGATGCACAACTAGAAGCTCTAAAGCCGGAGAACATTCAAGCAGAATCCTTGCGAGGATTAGAGAAACGACTGGAAGAGATCAAAGATGGCACAAGGTACTTCATGGGAAGAATCTGGATTCCTTACTTTGGCAGATTGCTAGACTTAGTGTTGGATGAAGCACATAAGTTAAAATATTCAATACATCCCGGATCTGATAAGATGTATCAGGATGTAAAGGAATATTACTGGTGGCCTAACTTCAAAGGAGATGGTGCGACCTACGTTGGGAAATGCCTAACTTGTGCAAAGGTCAAGGCCGTGTATCAAAAGCCATCTGGACTATTACAGCAACCCGAGATTCCCGTTTGGAAATGGGAACATATATCAATAGATTTCATTACAGGACTCCCACCGACCTCTCGAGGTCATGACATGATTTGGGTTATCGTCGATCGATTAACCAAGTCAGCTCACTTATTGCCAACTCGCGAGAAAGACAGTACAGAGAAGTTAGCTGAGCTTTATCTCAAAGAAATAATAGCACGTCAAGGAGTACCTATTTCAATAATCTCGGATCGCGATGGTCGCTTTGTGTCAAGAATATGGCAATCATATCCGGAATCGCTTGAATCTCGTCTGGATCTAAGCACATCATTTCATCCGCAAATCGATGGACAAAGCGAACGAACCATCCAAACGTTGGAGGACATGCTTCGCGCCTGTGTGATGGTTTGGGCGGAAACTGGGATACTCATTTACCGTTGGTGGAGTTTTCCCTATAATAACAGTTATCACACAAGCATCAAAGCTGCCCCATACGAAGCACTATACGGACGGAAGTGCCGATCACCGCTGTGTTGGGCGGGAGTCGGAGACAAACAACTCATTAGCCCTGAACTAGTCCAAGAGACTACTGACAAGATAGCAAAGATACGAGACCGTATCAAAGTGGCTCGTGACAGACAAAAGAGCTACGCGGACAGAAGACGTAAACCATTAGTCTTCGAGGTCGGAGACAAAGTCTTACTGAAGGTCTCACCTTGGAAAGGCGTAGCTAGATTCGGGAAACGCGGAAAACTAAACCCGAGATACATTGGGCCATTTGAGATTCTAGAAAAGATCGGTACCGTCGCGTACAAGTTGAAACTGCCAGAAGAACTCAGTAATGTACACGACACATTTCATGTGTCGAATCTCAAGAAAAGTCCGACCGTTGATACAGTTATCATTCCAGCGGATGAAATTCATGTAGACAACACGCTCCAGTTTACCGAAGAACCCGTTGAGGTTATGGACCGGAAGGTCCACAAGACAAGGAGAAGTAATATCGAACTAGTCAAGGTCCGCTGGAATTCAGGTCACGCGGGCCGCGACAGCTTGCAGGTCTCCGGATATGCATGAAGGCCACATGTCGTCACACCTGTCGCGACCATCGGTGACTCAGCAACCTCCGATCTAATCCACACTTCCACGCGGGCCTCGTAAGGTTTGGCCAGAGGCTTACGCGGGCCGCGAGAGAACCCAATTTCAGCTACCTGAGCAGTTCGATGGTGTCGACGAAAATTTCAAACTCTTTATAATTCTGTTCGTATATTACTTTCAAAATAGTGAGGCGCTGCTACGATACAGGGTATTAACTCGGTCACTGCTACGATTCAATATCCGATCGATTTAAACTATCCGAGGGATGTTTAAGTGCTGCTCAAACCTGGGTTATACTTTTTCATTCCTCGTGATTCCGACAGGATGTTTGAGTGTCGCCCGAACTCGGGCTATACTCTGTTACTTGTTGCGAATCCGCTGGATGTTTAAGTATCGCACTTTGTCATTCGTCGTGAAGGTTTTAATCTCGTGAGCTTATCGTAAAAAGTTGTATTCAGTTACTTACCTAGTTTCGTGTGCATTATTGTTTAAATTAGGTTATCAGGCTTATCAGTAGGCTAAACTCTACCCCATACACTTACAATCAAAGTAGATGCTAATTCTCAGAGGAACTTGAATCAGGAAGCTTGTTAAATCAATACTGCATGTTATTATAATGTGAGTCATTCTCTTTTTACCAAACTTGCTTTCAAAATCATGTTTGTTTTCAAAGTTATAATTACAGGGATTAAGTCTTTGTAGTCTTCATTACAGCCGGCATGTGGGGTTTTGTATACGTTACTTGTTAATCCATCACCATTGGATAACGAGATAGCCAAGGGGTGATATGACCATAGTTACAGACACCATTGCAAAACGAAATAGCCAATGGGTGGTCGAGTGACAAATACCGTGGGTATATGGTTGACATGTATAGGCATTGTAATCGCTCTTAATACTGTAAATTATAACTACGGGTCATTTTGTGCAAACCGAATGAACTCACTCAGTATTTCCTGCTGACAAAAACTTTTTAAAATGCATTTCAGGTAATTACAGTAGATTGGAATAAGAGCTGGATACGGCACCAAAAGGCTTACAGAAGTGGCTTGATTTATTAATTAAATTAAATTAAGAAAATTTGTTTTATGTGATCATGTTTATCCATATTAAAAGCTACCTTTATAAAATGTGGGTTTATCCCCATCTGTTTAAAATAAATAAAAATCCGGTGTTTCTAAACTCTGATATTTTTCCTAACTCACGGTCCTGATGAAATTTCCGCTGCAATGTTTTCAAAAATAACCACCGGTACCGCTTGGCTGCTCGCGGCTCCCGATTCCGTCCAGGGTGGATCGGGGGTCGTGACAATAGGGGCAGGAAAGATGGAAAAGTACCCCATTTTTATCAAAAAATTGCTTGATTGGCGAGGTTAGCGGCATACAAGGCTTTCTCGGCCCTTTGACTTTCTATCATGCACAGTTGTGATTGTGTTTCATAGAACGAAGGGGTGGGTTCTTTTTGTTGGAGGATGGTGGATATGCCTTCGTACTGATCCGTGAGACTAGCAAGAAGGTGTACAACAAGACGTTTATTATCAAGTGGGGCACCGACATTAGCAAGTTGGTCAGTAAGGGACTTGATGGCTTGACAATATGCGGACATATTAGGAAAACCATCTAAACGAGTGGTGGCAAATTTCTGCATGAGATATGTGGCACGAGAGTTTTTGTTGTCCTGAAAGAGACCTTCAATGGCTGACCAAGCATCATAGGCTGACATGTTGGGGACGACAATAGTATTGAGGAGATCATTAGAAATAGTCCCGTAGATCCATTGTTTGACAATGGCGTCTAGCCGAGACCAGAGTTCATCCGTAGGTTTGGAGGTTTTGTCTTTGTCTTTGTCACCCTCCGAAGAAGATGACGCAGTTGTGGTGGCAGGAGGAGAGAGGTGGTCGATGACCTGAAAAGCACGGCAGTGGTTTTGAAATAGTTCCGACCACAGGCCATATTGGCTGGATTCGAATTCAAGGAGGACAGGTATGGAGTTTCTGATGTTGTTGACGGTAATGGCTGGGTGTATCTTCTCGGCCATGAGAACCTGTTTGGGTCAGAAAAAAAACAGCAAGAGGTGCAGTAGGGGGATCGAAGAGATGGGCTGGAGAAGAAAGAGATAAAAAATTGAACAGCAGAGGTGCTGTGGTGGTGGCGGCAGGGAAGGGGTAGTGGGTTAGGGTTTTACAATGATACCATATTGGAAGAGATAAATGTCAAACCTTGATCTTTCTCATTAACATTCAAGGGTTTAAATAATACAAAGGAGATCAATTTGAGATCTCATATAAGTGGAAACTATTAATAACAATAATTACATAATAATATTCTATTAGGTCAATTAACAGAAAATGGGTATGATGTGTGGATGCATGAGGAGTTTCTTAGGGTGTTTGATATCCATAAAAGACTGGTGATGAGGGTTCAAAGATCACCAAACAGGCTATATAAAATAGTTTTAAAACTTGCTAAACCAATCTGTTTGAAAGCTAGTCTGGATGAGGAAACATGGACATGGCATGCAAGGCTAGGCCATGCTAATTTTCACGTTGTAGAAACAATGGAAAAGAATAAACTAGTGAGAGGATTGCCATGCATCTCGCATCCCGAACAGTTGTGTGAAGCGTGTCTCGTCGCTAAACAGACTCGGAAAAGTTTTCCAAAAGAAGCACAATGGAGAGCAACGAAGCCATTGGAGCTATTGCATGCTGACCTTTGCGGTCCGATAACACCACAAACATGGGGAGGTAACCGGTATTTTCTTTTGATAGTTGATGATTTCAGCCGTTATATGTGGGTATATTTGTTAAAAACAAAGAATGAAGCATTTGAAAAATTCAAGATTTTCAAGACACGGGTCGAGAAAGAAAGTAAATATAAGATCAAGATGTTAAGAACGGATCTTGGAGGGGAGTTTAACTCACAAGTTTTTATAGACTTTTGCAATGAAACGGGTATCAAAAGACAAACAACGGCTCCCTATACTCCACAACAAAACGGCGTTGTGGAGCGTAGGAACAGAACCGTGCTCGGAATGACGCGGTCCATGCTAAAGTCTATGAATGTGCCTGAGCCATTGTGGGGAGAAGCTGTACGCCATGCGGTATATCTACTAAACAGAATAGTGACGAAGGCAGTGAAGAACAAGACTCCATATGAGGCTTGGAAGAAGAAAAAGCCAAATTTAAAATACTTAAAGGTATTTGGGTGCGTTGGATATGCTATGAAGCTAACTGGTCGATTAAGATAGAAGTCAACCATTGATTTATTTAGGAAGGGAACCAGGAAGTAAAGCTTATCGTTTATTTAATCCTACTGAGAAAAGGATTGTAGTATCACGTGATGTCTCCTTTTATGAGAAAAAGGCATGGGTTTGGCAAAAGGTACAAGTCAACAAGGCACCATCAACATGGACCTCCGTACAAGCTGGAAACATGGAGCATGGAGACAATGCATGTGAAGATGCAGAGCGGGTCCCTCCCACACCTACCTTCAATGATCTGTCTTCACCAATTCATGATAATGCAGGTACACCTCATGCAAACAGTGGGAAAAATACACTAGAGAATGAGAATGTTGGAACTTCAAGTAACTCAAGTACTGATTTCACAACTCCATACGATGACTCGCCATTTCAAGGATTCAGACCGGTTGATGAACTGTATGAAGAAACAACACCGATGAATGAACAAGAGGTCCAAGATATGTATGAACAGGATGAGTTGTTGTTACTAAATGAGGAACCAAGCTCGTACAAAGAAGCATCAAGCGAGGAAAGTTGGAGGAAGGCGATGCAAGCTGAGCTAGAATCGATAGAGAAAAACCAAACATGGACTTTAACACAGCTGCCCCCAAACCAAAAGGCAATTGGGTTAAAGTGGGTTTTTAAGTTGAAGAAAGATGCACACGGGAACGTAACGAAGCATAAAGCTCGCTTGGTGGCTAAAGGGTATGTGCAACAGAAAGGAGTTGATTTTGAAGATGCTTTCGCGCCAGTAGCAAGGATGGAAACAGTTAGGTTGATAATTGCAATAGCGGCATCAAAGGGCTGGCCTGTTCATCATTTAGACGTCAAGTCCGCGTTTTTAAACGGCGATCTTCAAGAAGAAGTTTACGTAGTCCAGCCGGA
Organism: Helianthus annuus; assembly: GCF_002127325.2. Taxonomy (NCBI): domain Eukaryota; kingdom Viridiplantae; phylum Streptophyta; class Magnoliopsida; order Asterales; family Asteraceae; genus Helianthus; species Helianthus annuus. The sequence continues at coordinate 129,452,164 of NC_035445.2, forward strand.
AGGATTCAAAGTTAAAGGAAAAGAGCACTTGGTGTACAAGCTTCACAAAGCCTTGTACGGGTTGAGACAAGCACCGAGGGCATGGAATTCGAAGTTGGGCAAGACTTTGAAAGAACTTGGTTTCAAGAAGTGTGTCCATGAGCAAGCAGTGTACACATTGAATAAGTCAGGCTCTCAATTAAATGTTGGTGTGTATGTTGACGACATAATCGTGACAGGGTCAAATATATCAGATGTTGATAAGTTTAAAGAAAAGATGAAAACACTTTTTGATATGAGTGATCTGGGTTTATTGTCTTATTATTTGGGCATTGAGGTGCAACAAAATGATAAAGGTATTACTCTCAAACAATCAGCCTATGCAAAGAAGATTCTAAAACTAGCAGGCGTGGCTGATTGTAATGCAGCTCAATATCCAATGGAAAACAAGTTGCAGCTAACCAAAGAAGGAGAGGGGCAGAAGTTGATGTGACAACTGGCAAATAACTGGTAATTCCGTACAATCTAATCACTATTTATATTTCTAAATCTCATGCATTTAGCGTAACTTAATTACGTAACTGTGTCGTATACTGGATAACAGTGTTAGGACAAGAAAACAAAGCTAAAACATATGTTGGTTTTTGTCGTAATGCGAAACCAAACAAACAATGTCCTAAAAGTGTTGGTAGAAAGTGTTGCGTGCACTATTCACGGTTACACTATTCATGCAAGCAAACCGTGAAATCAGACCGAAACGCTGAAAAACAACACTCGGATAGCATACTGAGTCCATTTATATAAGAAAACATTATTATGAAAACACATCTTGCAAAGAAACAAGACTTTCCGGTATAACGCCCTAATCTCAAAAATGTCCGTTTCGGCTTAAAATATAGCATTTTTAACGTGTCCGAACCTATAACGAAGCATTTCCGGGACTTCGGAATAATGTCAATTGATGAAAAACACACTAAAACAATAGGATGATATCAATGGAATGTTCCTAATCACAAGTTTCTGGTATTACATCGCCATGCACTAAACTAGTCCGTTAGCGAACCGACGAGCTAGTAAGCAATATTTCCGTCATCGTAGCAACCAAATGGAGACTCTAGTGAACTAGTTAAGCTAAATTTGGGACTCGGAATCACTTCATACAACTTTCGGATGCAAGAAAACAACTTACTGAAAATCCTTATCGGTACGACATAAAAGCATCATAGGTGAACCGGCGCTTAACCGGGAACCGTTTAAACTAATTAAACACTATTTTAACTAGTCTAGTGAACTAGTTAATGATAATTAAAGTCCTAATCCCTAATTACCCTACTAATGATGTACTTAAAATGCTAATCACCCTACACCTCCTAATTACCAAAATATCTAGATTTTTAAGACTTTTTATAAAAAAAGTTACACTTTACCCCCCCCCCATTCTAGAAATTGGTCAAAGTGGGTCCCACTCACAAGATTTTTGTTGAAATGTGGAAGATCTTATGTATGGAGGGTATGAAGGAAAGTATGGTTTTAAAGACTTGAAAAGATATGAAATAATAACCTCTACACACCACCATCATTTATTACTTCATTTCATTAAAGTTTAAAACACAAAACCACCATTTGGAGTCCTCTTATTCACGGCACAAAGAAGAACACAAAACCCCACCATAAATGACCATTAAACACCATAAATTACTCACTTTCATGGCACTTTAAGGTCATTAATGCAAGGATTAAGCATGGAGAAGCATTAGGGAGTTCTTGGAGCTTAAACATCTTCTTAATCTTCTTAAACATCAAGTGCAAAGTTGTAAGCTCTAAAACCATCATATTTAAGCTTCTTAATACTAGTATTTATTAGAAGTACAAGTTGATCATCTTGTAAATCAAGAAAAACATAATCAAAAACCCTAAACACAAAGCTAATAAACACTAAATATGAATATATTATGTGTTGATTTATGTTGTCTAGTGTTAATATGTTCATGTGATCTTGTTGATTATGTTATTTTTGTTAATATTAGTGAGTTAAAGGCTATATTTATGATGATCATGTTGTTAGTTTCATGTAGTATTTTATATTTGTGTTCATCTTATCATGATGAACATAAATTTGTGATTTAAACATGGTTATGTTTAAATCAAGAAAGATCATCATACTCATTTCATGAAGTAATCATATAATTTTTGGATTACATAAAGAAACAAGGGTTTAAATAGGTTTAAAACATAAGCTTGGGAAGTCAAGTGAACTTTGTTTTTACAAGATAAATTAAACAACTTGTTTATTATGAAAATCACCTTAAAAAGGTCTAACTTTTATGTATAAAAAGTGTATTATGAAAGTACATGAAATGTGGAAGTTATGTTAACATATAAACATGTTCAAAAGAAACTTGGTGAATAATGATGATTTAGTGAATTGGTTATTGATTTAAGCGCATTTTTGTAACGTGGGAAACGTCATAGTTTAGGGGAAACTATGGCGAATTTTTCTAAAAATCTAATCGCGATTAAAGAAGGGATTAAAGGGTGATTAACAATGTTAAACGTGATTAGTGGTCTTAAACATCATTACGGAAACTTTGATGGGAATATTTAAGGTTTAAATATTCAAGAAGTTCTTATGAACTTAAACTTATTTTTTTTACAAACATTAATGGATAAAAATATAACAATGTGTAAATATAATTTTTGGTAAGAAAAATTATATATTTTCGAAAACTTTCTAAGTGCTTGCAATGTGTGCTATATATGTGTATGTAGTAGATACCTAAAGGGTGATCAAAATAAATACACATACATGTTCCTACATGGTCCAAGAAATGCTAGTAAAATCGGACAATTAAATAAAATGGCCGAAATGGAAATACGTAACACTTGACAACAACAAATTGGGCATATCGGCACCGTAAACAAGTTACTACAAAGTCGAGTCTAAAATAACATATTTTCGACGTTTAAACGAGCACATATGTAAGTGACCTATAACAAGAATCCGGAAAGTCGAAAACTATAAAAATTACCAAGTATTTTTCATAGGAAAAATGAACTTATTTAAAGTTTGCTACTTGGTAACATTTTGGTAAAAAATTGCAAGATTATGTTAATGGACTCATAAAGTTAGAATTGGGCCTATCAAAGTTAGTAATGGGCTCGGCCCAATAACAATAAAACATGGGTCAGGCCCGATAACATAGATAACATGGGCTCGGCCCAATAACAATAAAACATGGGTTAGGCCCAATAACATAGATAACACGGGCTCGTCCCAATGACATGGGCTCGGCCCAATAACATTAAAACATGGTTAGATACGATAACATAGATGACATGGGCTCGGCCCAATGACATGGGCTCGGCCCAATGACATGAGCAAAGGCTCAATGACATGCGTGCACTGCACGAGGACGTGTGAAGAACGAAGCCGATCACACATAAGTCAATACACATAGAATACATGAATACGCTTACGAATTCAATACGAATAGAATACATGTATACACATAACAATCGAGCGAGTAAACTATCAACGCTCTAAAATACAAGGTTGTTCCAAAAATGACAAACGAGAACATAATAAAGAATTCAAGATGAACAACTTGTACGGGGTCTGAAAGACCTAGTGTCTAACGAGATTAGTACACATGTAGGTTATTGATACGTACGGACGCTCACTTTGATATCATAATACACGGAACGCAAACTTGTGAGTTCATGTCCCTCCTTTCACTGTTTTCAATGTTTTGTTTTCAAAAACATCGAGGGGAAATACATGTTAAAACTATTGGTATGTTAGTTACGGAGTAGTAGATAACATGATCAATGTGCATAAGTAGGGAGATAACATTAGTAACCATTAATCACTTAGTGACCAAGGTGCAAAAGGTGTAGATCTATTGGGCTTGAGGCACGCCCCACTCCTGGTTGGTATACCCTGGAGTGCTTTTGTGATCCCAAATGATGACAAAGTGTTCTCGGTTTGGTTATTTACTTATGGTACATTATGTCAGGGGGCTCGCTACCCACTGATAGATCCTTAACAGACTCCATGAATGAATCAGAACATACCATGATTACAAGATAACATTTACGAGATTTCATATGATAACAAATACTGCATGAACTCGCTCAACTTTTGTTGACTTTTTAAAACTACATGTATTTCAGGAAACAGGTCTTGAGCCGGTGATTCACTATGGGATTCGGGAAAACAAATGACAACGATGGCCACTTTTGGAGGGTTTGTCTTTTATATCCCAACTTCGTATGGGTATATAGTGGACAAAACCTTACTATGTTTTATGTCAAAAGCTATCTTTTGTTATGTGTAAATAACTTAGAACTATGCTATGTCAAACGTAGTTGAAAACTTGTAATCTTTTGTTGAAAACTATATATCTATGGCATCGTTGTTGGTTCATGTTGTTAATACATTTGGATGCAATGATTACCTTTCTTACGTCACACACAATACGCTTCCGCTACTAGCAGGGTGTGACAGTTGACCCGACTCACTACCGAAGGCTCATAGGGAGTCTCTGATATTTGCTGCATACGCGACCAGACCTTTGCTACTCAGTTAGAGTATTGAGCCGGTACATGGAAAATCCTAAATAGTCACATCTCACAGCAGTCAAGCACATAATACGGTATATTAAAGGGACGATTCACAATGGGCTGAAGTACCAAGCCGGGGGAGATGGAAGACTAGTCGGATATAGTGATAGCAGTTTTGGCACCGATGTTGAAGACCGAAGAGGCATATCTGGTACCGTATTCTATTTTGCAAACAATGTTATCACTTGGTCTTCTCAAAAGCAACGCATAGTTGCACTCTCCTCGTGTGAGGCGGAGTTCATGGCTGCCACAACTGCTGCGTGTCAAGCCTTATGGCTGCAGAATTTGCTAAGTGAAGTCAGTGGAAGTGAGCCGTAATGCGTAGAGTTGATGGTCGACAACGAAGGTGCGATAGTTCTAATGAAAAACTCGGTTTTCCATGGTCGTAGCAAGCATATAGATACTAAATATCACTTCATACGGGAGTGTGTGGAACGAGGTCTGATCGTTGTGAAACATGTCAATGGTAATTTGCAAAAGGCGGACATATTTACTAAATCACTTCCAAGGTTGAAGTTTGCTGAAATGAAGAACTTGATAGGAGTAAAGGAATGTGAAGAGTTATGTCCACATCAGGGGGAGAATATTGGTTGATGTAGCACTGTTGAAAAGTCAGATGTTGACCGAATAAAAGGGGCCCAACGTTCATGTGTACGTTGGAGGAAGCAGTAAAAGAGATCCAAAATTCTAGCACACTTAGTTATTTTATTGGCTATTTAACGTAACAGTAGGTTTTGTTTTAATCATCCGTCGAAAATTTCTTTCAATTTCTTTTGTTTTGTACTCCAAAATCTTTTGTATTAATAAAGTGTGCCGACTGATTCATTCATAACAGTTGTTCGTTTGTTATAACCCACCTCTGATCACCAACAGCTATTGGGGAATATCCTCCTGGTCCCCTCTGACACGACAGTTAGTGTCTACAGAGGGAGAGGCGTCATGGCGTTTACGTGATTGGCTACACGTCATCGTCCAGGTGTACTCTTTATCGGGTCTGTCATCAGCCATTAGTGGAGATCGTGGAAGAGCGTTCGGCAACAGCTGAGTGGTGCCATGTATGCATATCCTTTCGTACTTGTTGTCCCCTGCACGAATCCTCCATCGTGGGAGATGTAATTGCAGAGTCTGCTGCAACCTAATTGGTTGCATGCTGTTGTCGTATGTACTAGATGTCCTTTACGTGGGTTGTCATCGTGCATGTGCACGGGTGTTCCCAAGTAGGGAAACTCTAAGGACTGTTGAGTGTTTGTCTTAATTGTGGATGTGATTGCGTACGCATATGACTATGCACGCCATTTAGGATCAAACCCTTCACCCATGTATCCACTCACATTAAAATAAAAAGGTATTAATGTTTGAGGTTGAGGTTGATGTCTTTTCTTTCACACGTGTCACATTTTCACTATTTTAATCATGTTGCACGTTTGGCATCATGGGTTGTGATTTCTTTGTTGAATGCCACGTGTATTGTGAGTGGGTTTAGGTGGCTTCTTTATTTTGTTTTCTTCTTTAACCTAGGCATAGACTGAGATGGAGAGAGAGAGACGTGTACAGAACTCCATCAGCCCACCGCTTCACGACCCTACCACCCGTCGACGGGGATGAGTGGACTCCAACGCCCCATTGCCTCACTGTCCTACTAAACGACGGTTGCGATGAGTGGAATGCTCAGTTCTGCGGTGGCTAGGGTTCCGCTTTGAACCCGCCGACGTAGATGATCGGAGTTTGTCGGCTTTATGGCATGTTTTTTTCCCGTTTCTTCGATTTCTGGTCTGGTTTGTTCTTCGATTTTGAGCTTTACTTATCTGAATTTCATATTATTGCGGGGTTTCTATATGTAATGGTTTTGCTGAATTTGATATTATTGATGTTTTTTTTGTTCTTTACTCATTTTATTTTGATTTTATTGGTGTTCTTATGGTTAGATTAGGGATTTGGCGAACTGATTCAAGGTGTGTGTATGTTATCTGAGTAGATCAGCGTTACCTATGACAACTGAGAGACACGAGGTGGACCATTTATCACTTTATATCATTCCGATCGGCTTGCATGTTTCGCTTCTCTTTAGATCTAACAACTAACTTCTGTTAGATTGGAGTTTGATACAATGGTTCTTCTAAATTCTGATAACCTTTGGATCTCGAATGGTTTTGTGAGAAGATGTTGAGCAGCAAATGTTAGTGGTGAAAGTTGTGTTGGGTTTATAATACTCAACTCAAGAAAGGCGTCATATAAGGCTATTTAGTCGAGTTAAACTTCCGGCGACAGTACATAGAGTTGCATGCCTACTGTATCGTTTTGTGCATTTTTTTTTTGTTGCGCGTCACACCTACGTGTCCGGCCCCCTTTTATGTTTTCCCTCGATTATAAAACCATGCTAATCCTTTAGTTTTTTTTTTTTTTTTTTTTTGCTTTACATTCATAGGCTATCAACTCAGACTTTGCAGAATATCTACTAGCAATCTAAACTAAAATCAAAGGTATGTCCTTAATTAGATAGTTTTAGTTATGTATAAATTTAATTCCCATTTTCTATTGTTTGTTATGTTTGCTATATGGAGTCAATTCATCCATGCATGGGAGGCTTTGATGGTGTGCGGGGAGGACCTCCGCACAAGGCCCGCGATTTCGAGGGGCATGCGATTTTAAAAAAAAATCCGATGCGTATATGTTATTTTTTCTAAATAGTAAACACATACCGGTACCAATATAGGCCCATTTACAAATCATTTTTTATGGTTTAGAATTCAGCCCACTTGGAATTAGGTTTATTGAACCCAATACTAATTTGATTTTTTTTAAATAATAACAAAACATAACGGAAGGGCACATTTTTTCAAGCTCGAACAGGATATATGAATTCTCAGAGACGCCTCTGCATCCATGATCCATTTATGGCTGTTTCTCAATTTGACATTGCATGAATTTGAGTTTGTATAAAGATTAGAAAATTAAAATGCGTCTATTTGTATTTTTTTTAATTAGCAAGATCTGACATAAATGACACAGTGTAGAGCCCCCTTGTAGGTTGTTTATTATTTTAATAACGTTCTAATTATATTATATTATATTATATATAATAACAAATGATGAAAGGTGTTAGGAACAGTTCTCAGGGGTACTTACGTAATTTTACCGTTCAAATAACGATGCCACTCACCCATTTTGTCCCCTGCTGACGGGAGCGGGTGCCAGGCATGGCCTCCGGCCGGCCACTTTATCTTGAGGACTCCGGTGGTCTTGCTTGTGTGCGTCGGAGTGTCGATCAGAGAGAGAGAGAGAGATAACGATGGGAGTGGGTGCTGGCCGGCGACCGGTGATGCTGCTTGTGGATCTCGGCGTAGGTAACGGTGGTGCGTTTGGGGATTTCACAGCGACCGATGATGGTGGTGTGGTTTCACGGCGGAGAAGATGAGTGGAATCGGTTGCTTGGGCGGGCAGACATGGTAGAAGAGGGCTGTTGGTGGGTAGGGGCGACGAGCCGGCGACAATTGTCAGTTTTTGTGTCGTAGGATTGTCGTGGTGCAGTCATCCCTATCATTCCTCCTGTTTATTTTCACTTCAGTCTCCGTTGTTTTCACCAGGTACATCTTACGTTTTCTTCTTACAGTTTACCAAACTTATCTTCGTTGATGTTGATTATATTATGTTTTGAAATTACTTTTCGATCTTATACACTTATGGAAAAGTAATTTAGGACTCAATTTTGCTCCAGATTTTATGATTTTTATAAGTTAGGTTTATTATTTTGGTAATATTAGCATGGAGAAACCAAGCCTTAAATTAGTCACTATCTTGAGAAACTCTTAAAGCATTGCATATTCAGAGGTTCAATCTTGGTTTAGAGCAACTATGTTATTTGTCAGCTACAAAAATATGACTTTTGAAGTTAAAGAGGCTCTTTTGTAAAATCTTACAGAGAAAGATTCCCACACTAGATATAAAGTTAAGAAGATTTTAGTTTTACTTAATTCATTAGTGGTTAGAAGGTTGTGATAGCTAACAAAAGAGTAAGATCATGGTAATGGGTCAAATTAATCAAATTTAGAGCAAAAAAGGTCAACTGATTATTGACTTTAATGTGATTTGTCTACATGTTCCTTTGTTTCCATGTTTTTGATTCCTAGATATGCTTCCCAAAACACAGTATGATGATGATTTTTTATTCTATAGGTCCAAAATTTGGTTGAATACTGTTGATCCTGTTAAGTTGGCCCATGGATTGCAGCTTCAATTTAATTTTTCACCAAACTAGATGATATGATAGAGTTTTGTTTCGTGGATAGAACCAAGCATGAATTCAATGAAGCGATGGAATAATCTTGGTTTATCTAATATTTTATATATAGCGATATACTAGGTTATATACATAAAACACATACACGCTTTGGGTGAATTCGACCTATTTCACCAGTTTGACCCATGGGTCCCATTTTTTAGTTAAAACGTATTTTAATATTTATTCATCTAACATTCATTCTTCTAAATGGAAGATCCAAGTATATGGATCCTTAATCACAACTATTATGACGCCATGTTCACCATCCATGGTAATTCTTAAATTTAACATATATAGAAGTGATAAGTACCTTCTGTTAATAGATGTGTACTATAATTATATGGTTGTGCTCTATTGTAGGCATGTGATGAAGCCATCTCTGAACTAGACATGCTTGGCAAGAATTCTTGCAAAGATGGTTCGTTGCATCTTACCATGTTTGCTTACAAAAGATTTTCACTATGCCCTTGTAGTAAGATACTATTTGTGATTCTTGTAGTAAGATACTATTGTGATTATTTGATTATATGTGCAGTAATAACATGGTGCATCGCTCTCACTGCTTGGGTCATGTTTTGCTTAATGCCCAACCACCATCAAGAGTGCAATGAGTATACTTTTGGTTATCAGATGTAATAGGAGTATATTTTTGGATATTACAGTTATATGAGTTTGTAGTTTGATGTTGATTATCCGTTTTCCCCGCAGCAATGCGCGGGCGGGTATAAATACTAGTTAAAATAAAAAGGTATTAATGTTTGAGGTTGAGGTTGATGTCTTTTCTTTCACACGTGTCACATTTTAACTATCTTAATCAAACTTTTAGACTAGAGGGTATAGGGGACGACAAAGGCACGGCGAGGCCCGGCGCCGCCCCGGAACACCGCCCCCAACAGGCCCGGCTCCCACATGACGTGCTTGACGGGGCTAAATTCTCTCTCCTCACACACACACAGCTATACATATACATATATATATATATATATAAAGGGGTTCATCCCCCACCCCCTAGACCCATCCCCTTCAAGCCCCGCTTACGTGGCAGTGACGTGACGACCCATCCCCTTGGAAATGAGGCTCTCCATACCCTCCACTTATTTCTCCCTACCAATAAGAAAAGGACTCACAGAAATTGTTCTTCTTTTGAAACTTTGCTGAGCTCATAACACGAGATGGCATTTAGAACTCTATACAACTATCATTTTATTTATTTATTCATTTTATTTATTTATTTATTTTTTGTGACCAAGTACATTTGAACATGTTTTACAGGGGTAAAAGAGTTTGGTAAGCGTAATAATGCAACATTTTTATCATAAAATCTAAAGTGTATATAGCATTTACAAATATAATTTTAAATACAATATCAATCAAATAATAGCATACATCATTTGGAATTAAACAGTTTTGGATACCGTAATAACTTCAAAATTTCTTTCATTTGACTCCTTTTCAACCGTAAAGGTAATAATGCAACGTGTTAATGATAAAATCTAAAGTGTATGTAGCATTTACAGATATAACTTTAGAGACAATATAACATATATAAACTCATTTCAATACACTTGGGTTAAACAATTTAGGATACTGTAATCAGTTCAAAACAACTTTCAACTCATTTGACTCCTTTTCAACCTAAACATAACACATGTCAACTTGTTTCCATACACTTGGGTCGAAATCTGCCATCCATTCAACGCATTTGCCAACAATATTCATATTAAAATCTTTCATAACTCTTCCTATGTCAGGCTTTTAATCAATCAGTATAACTGAGAAAGAAACCTCCTATGCTTGTCTACACGATTCAAAACAATCGTCTCCTTCGCACAACAAACCAATCAGATTCACAACAGTATGCAAAAAGGTTATCATGTCGTTTACAGCAAATATGACCTGTTGACCTACCATATGATCAAGATTACATACACCCCATACTTTCCCCCACATAACGTCCAACACTACAGGCAATCGTGTCAGATTTTGAAACAAAAAAGCCAGATTGCACAAGCTAAAGCATGAACAACCTACAATTTTATCTTCTCCTACTGTCCCGGTCTCTGTCTCTACGTTTATCTCTATCATGGTCTCTTTCAGTTTGTGGCTCATAAGCTCTACCCTTCTCCCGCTCTCTACTTGATGATTTCCTCTGTGGGCTTTCACTGTCACGATGACTTCTTGGGCGCTTTCTAGAAGATTCACGTGAATCCTCTCTTTTCTCCCTTCTCTCTGTGGACGATGTCCCTGTTTTCATATATAAATTACAATAAATGTATACAAAGACGACAAAATTCCGAATCCCAAAACAGGAGAAAAGTTTAATAACTCACTTTTGTGTGATGCGTCTTCACCACCATCCATTAAGCCATATTTATACTGCAACTGCTTCTGATGTGCCACCACTTTCTTTTCAATTTCTTCTTTCTTTATTCCTCGCTCTTCAAGGGATTCACGATATTCTATCAAAGCCACCTCAATCTGCCTCAACTTGTGTCTACATGTACAACAATTAAACCATCATTTAATTACAGGTGTTAATTTGAAAAAAAAAAGGAAAAAACACAACAGAGTATACATCTAGTAAAAGCTTGAATAATTTCAAACTGGCGGGATATCCTTTTCTTTTCTAAAAATAACAAGAGTAAAATGCCATTTTCGTCTGTGAGGTTTGGTCACATCGGATTCAAAAGGTTTAAAGTCTTGCACTTTTCATCCGCCTTGTTAACTTCATCCATTTTTCTCCATTAAGTCGGGGGTATTTCCGTCTTTTTTGTTAACTTAAAAGGCAATTCAGTCTTTTTCAGGGGTATTCGGTCTTTTTACATAGAGTGAAAAAGACCGAATTGCCCTTTAAGTTGACAGAAAAAGACAGAAATACCCGACTTAACGGAGAAAAACGGATAGAGTTAACGAGGTGGATGAAAATTGCAAGATTTTAAGCCTTTTGGATCCAGATGTGGAAAAACAAACTTTTGGACGAAAGTCGCAAAACTAGCCAAACCTCAGGGACGAAAATGGCATTTTACTCAAATAACAAATATGTTCAATAACAGTATACCTCTTCTCTTCATTGAGCCCGCTATCAGAACTTGTGAGAATGCTCGAATGATCTGTCACCTCAGCGTTACCTTCACCACCACCAGCATTCTCGCTTCCAGAAGACGAATAACCCAACGCAAGATCTTTAGTACTTTTTTGTTCATCATCACTTTCATCATCTTCTCGGGCCCACTTAGAGGCAGGCAATACCGAATCCGATTTGACTTTATTAGAAATAACTTTTAACTCAGGTTGCGGGATCGGAATCTTTGACGGTAAAGATGCAGACTCTACTCTCTCCACGTGGTGATGCCTTCCCGAAAATCCCACAGGCCCGGTATCGACATTACTCTCTCTCGGATTATTGTATTTCAAACTGTCATTGAGCTCATAACCCCTCTGTTTTTCCGACTCTTCGAGATGGAGCAACCGTGCGACCATCGTTTCTCTGCCGCCAACTAAAGATAATCCATTATGGCGGCACCGCCTTTCCAGCTCAGCGAGAGGGAGACCCATCAACTCTTTCGTGGCTGCGCTCTTGCCGATTGCCAATGCTGCATCGGGATTGGTCTTTCCGACATCTTCAGTGTTGTCATAGTTAGACTTGTCTTCGGTTTCTGATGAAATGGAGTGGAAGGATACAACTCCAGAGTTACCGGACCTGAGAAATGTTGAGCGTAACCCGTTTACGTATGCATCCGAAAATAAGAACCAGTCAGCCCATACTTGAAGAACTTTCAGAACCCGTTCCTGGCGGAAAAGAGAACGTTAGACTTGAAAAATGGTCAAAGCCTGTTCAGTCCGGCCATTTTTAGTAGGGAGTGTACGATCTAGGCCGGGTTGTATGAATCTACATACACTTTCGGCCCATAATTATATATAATTAAGATGTTAATCATGATTAAAAATATATATATCTAAAACCTTAAATTTAATGATACCGAAGGTTGTAAGCGTTAAAATAGACTTATGGAGACTTTCAGAGTAAAATGTCATTTTCGTCCCTGAGGTTTGGCCAGTTTTGCGACTTTCGTTCACATGTTTGTTTTTTCGCATCTGGATCCAAAAGGTTTTAAATCTTTGCCATTTTCATCCGGCTCAATAACTCCATCCATTTTTCTCGGTTAAGTTAGGGTTATTTTCGTCTTTTTTGTTAACTTAGAAAGCAATTGGTTCTTTTTCAGGGGTATTCTGTCTTTTTACATAAATTGAAAAAGCCCGAACTGCCCTTTAAGTTAGCGAAAAAGACAGAAATACCCCTGATTTTAATGGGAAAATGGATGGAGTTAAGAAGCCGAATGAAGATGGCAAGATTTTAAACCTTTTGGATCCAAATGCAGAAAAACAAACCTTTGGACGAAAGTTGCAAAACCAACCAAACCTCAAGGACGAAAATGGCATTTTACTCGGGACTTTCATCATATTCAACCCATTTAACTTGACTATTTTGTTTTGACTTTTGACTCATTTGAAATTAACATAACCCAAATCGACCCATTAATAAGTGGATAAAAACTGCTACATGTACCATATATACTTTACCTTTAGGGCCTCAGCGGTGATTCTGCCTGTGATACTCCGATATAAATCATTAAAGCTTTCAAGTATATCAGGCAGATTTGCTTCGAATTTGGTGCGGTAAGCAGACGCATTCTTTACAGGAGCACTACTATTGTGAAGAATGTCCGAGACAAGCATGAGCCTTGCAACTTTAGTAGGTATTGGTGTTTCTTTAAGAGTCAAAGACTCGGTCAAAACTTCAACTATCTGTAAGTGATAGAGCTGCTTCAGCAACAAATGAACACTAAAACATATCATAAGTTTATAAGTTATAAACTTATAATGCAATGATACCTCTCCAGCAGCATCAGCATTATCTAATGCGAAACCCATTGCTTCCTTGATTTGGATTCTTTCTAATGTCAAGGCACGAAGCATGTCTTCAAACTCATCTCTTTGTGCATCAGTTAGCGTGCGCTCAGCCTCCACACGCTGCACAAGAAGCGTAGCAAGAAAAGGTTAGTGAATAACTTCACCGCATCTAGCTGGTATACGTTGAGGTGACAAAATGGGAAGTTGGGCAATGGTCAAAATAGTTCGGGTAAATACATGAAATTATCTATGAATTTGGTCAGGTTGACCCGAAGATATTCGTCCAAAATTTGAAGTCAGTTTATATATTTGTTACCAATATATGGATTTAATATTCCAACAATAATTTAATGATTAGAATAAAAATGACTTACGAGGTTTCTTCAATTAAAATACACCCGTCACGGGTAAAACACCGGTAAATACCGGTACCAGTACCGAACCGGTATATTCGGTACCGGTACCGGTACCGATTTTTCCCGTTTTTTGGTACTGGTACTTTCGGTGCCGAACGGGTACCGTGCTCATCCCTACGTGTGATCTATTTTTTAATAGCCTTTTTTACCAGTTTCACATATTAATGATAAAATTCAACCTAAATTGACCCATTTATAGGTAAATTGGTTGAAACTAGCGGGTTACCACCCGCGCTTCGTGGCGGGTTCGAAAAATAGATAAAGAAGCAAATCACGACGGAACATTTTACGTAACAATAAAAAACCCACGTCACAACGGTATATTCGAAAGTCACAAAAAAAGTTATCAATCCAGTCTTTTACGGTATCAACACTCGTTATAACCATAAAAACGAATACCTGCGACGGGTTCAGAACGTGAAATCGTGAATAAAATAACCAACTTACGACGGTACATACAAAATTTTAAAAAACATTACATTGAGAAAAAAATAAAAGAAAACGACAATAATAAGTAAAAGGAAAAAAAAACAAAAAGTTTCTAAATAGTAACTGCAATCAAGTATAAAGGGGAAAACTAAAGTTGAAGGTCAAATAGTAATTATATTATAATAAAGTGCAAGGGTTGAAAATTAAAAAACAAAACTTCATTAAACTTAAGGGGCTAATCATGTTATTACTAAAGTTGAAAGACCGTACAGTAAACTTATTTAAAAATCAGGAGGTTTAATTGAAAATTCTGATAAAAGACAAAAACAAAAAAACACTATAACTTATGTTTTAGTATATATTATAATTATAATAGCCACCTCAAGAAAAACAGAAACAAAAATGTACCCTGCTTCTTCCAGCAGCAAAGGTGGCCCCAGTCTCCTCATTCTCTGGGCTCTTAGCCATTGGCAAAGCAGGTGGGACCCATCTAGACAATTAAAAGGTATTAGTGGCTATAATTAAATTATAAATCTATGCAAAAATACAAAAACAAAGACTGTACATAGGTGGCATGATTTGCAATTTAAGTATCAAGAGATGTTTCATGCATTCATTACCGTCCACTACCGGTTATCATGATAAAAGGTTCAGTTCGCCACCTCTGCAAAGTATCACCCTGCATTTGAGAGACAAAAGAATTCTTTCATTCAACATAATATCTCAAACTCCGGAAACTAATGAAAATAAAAGCTCAAACCTCTCGTACGTGTCATGTCCCTTTTTTACACCTCCCCAAAAACTGTGCAGTTAATATCGGTGAAATATCGCTGCTGATATATCACTTATCGGTCCCCATGTAAAATATTGGTGTCATATCGGTCAGAATATGGGTACCGATATTATCGGCAACATGGACCAATATTTGACCGATATATCACCGACTTTTCCGATATCAGTACCTTTCTTCTTAGTTCTACCATTTCTCTATCTTCTTATTGCTGCTATTAGTGTTTTAAGTCTTAATTGTTAAATGTTGTGTTTTAAGTCTTAATCAGTTCCTACTTTCTACAATTGTTAGTGTTTTTGCAAGTTGCAAAAGGTTAATTTGTTAATGGAGGAGAGTATACTGAATTGTTAGTGTTAAATTGCTAGATATATATAAATTTTGCATGATACTAAATTACCGATATCCCACCGCGATAACCGATATCTCAAACATCAGTCCTTGACCGATATCCGATTTTTTACGCATTAACTGCTTAGCCCAAAATGAGTGTTGTTTGTTGTTATATATATACAAGTTAATTCCATCTATGTATTCTTTATCAAGAGTGGTTACTTCTATATAAAACGATTACATTTGGGAGAAAGACGATATTCAGGCATGATTTACGTTATCATGGTTCATGGTATATAAGTTAGTTTGATGTGCGATATTCTTGTCATGAAAAAGAAAACATGCTTCAAAATTCAAATACCTGAAAGGATGCGCCAATTTATGTACCTGAGCAAAAGAATACAGCCTCCAAACATAGTAGGTATGCTCCTTAGATCCGAGTTCAAACAAGAAACTAAAAAGAGGGTTTCCACGAACCCTTTCCATTATAGCTTGCTCAAAAGCACAGCCACCATCAAGAACATAAAGAGCCATTGTATCAATCACTTTGCGAAGACGGACATCATCAAGCAGAACAACAGTTATATCCGGCACATTGGGAGTAAGAACCTAAGCACCCAAGGTTAATATATTACAAAATATTTGTTTTTAACAAACACATAGAGCTGCAAACGAACTGAACTTTCAGCGAACAGTTCATGAACCGTTCGGCGGGAAGTTCATTCATTTATTCGTGAACGTTCGGTAACGTGCTAACTTGTTCATTTATGTTTGTCCGTTTATGTTCGATAGTTAACTAAGGTTTTTATTTTTCATATTTAACTTTTGATATTCTTTTATTTTTTATTTATTTTATTATATTCACCCAAACAAATTAACAATAACTTTTATTTGAGGTAACTGAGACAACTAAACCCTATTTCAGTAATCCCATGTCCATTAGTATATTTGGGTGGATCTACTTAATGTCTATGATGAAAGATACCAATTTATTCTAATTTCTAAATTTAAAATATGTTAGTTTGTGTTCTTTTCGGTTCATGAACACTTGTTTGTGTTCATGAACGTTCGTTTGTGTTCGTATCCATTCATGAACGCTTGTTTGTGTTCGATTGTGTTTGTGGACGTTCATTTGTGTTCGTGTGTGTTCATGAACGTTTGTTTGCGTTCTTTTGTGTTTGGTACCTAAAATTGACGAATGAACACAAACGAACACGAACACACTCAATTCCTTAATGAACGAACACAAACAGAAAATCTTGTTCCGTAAGTGTTCATGAACTGTTCAAGAACACGTGTATTTTCTTAACAAACGAACACGAACAAGGCCTTGTTCGCGTTCGTTTGGTCCGTATGCAGCCCTACAAACACAAGGTAACATAGAAGGTTAACCTACCAGCTCAGAGTTCTGGCTTGGAACAGAAGTAACTGGAGGACCTGATGGACCAGATAGGATCACAGTGGCACCCTGCAAGGACAAAAAAAACTCATAACACCCATGCTAGTCATTACAGTTTTTGATCATTATCTCATTGAATCAAATATACCAGTGGTTATGCTAAAACAAGGCTTTTACAAATATAAACATGTAACGTACCTCCTTACTCCTGATAGCCATTTGTCCTGGAGGCGGAGCGGGGAGCGATTGAGAAGGAAGGGAAACGGATTTACCCCACCCAATATTCAATTCGTAATCATAAACAACAACCCCTGCAAAGTTAAGTAACTTTTAATCATACTTACGCTAAAACACGTGTGATTTAAAATTTAAATGATTCAACTATGTTTCTACGACTGTGTTTTATATTAATCTTTCTGTAGCTTTCTGCGTATGTAATATGAGATGCGTCGGTTGTCCTTGCTTTCACAAGTTGTCTCAATTTTATCTTAGTAATGAATTGTAGTTCAGAAACTTTTTCTTAAAAGCAGAGGTGAGCATTTCTGACACGACACGAACCTAACGCGAAATTCATGGGTTTGGGTTTAGTCTAGATGGGTTTGGGTTAGTTTCAGGTTGAACCCATGAACCCATTTAGCTAAACGGATCGGGTTGACTCGTTTAACCAATTTATATTACATTATACTTGTTTACAATATGTTTTATGTCATAAATTAAATTGAGTGTGTAATTTATGCCATAATTATAACTTAAAAAGAAAAATTGAGATAAGATTTTATAATTAAATGTAATTGTATTATATACATTTGTGTTTTTTGTGGTAAAATTTAATTTTAATATATTACTTTGTGGAAAAAAATAAAAAATTTCAGGTTGAAAGGGTCGCGTTCAGGTCAACCCACGAATATTCAGGTTCATAATGACACGATTGTTCGGGTCGTGTTCAGGTTCCACTTAAATTTTCGGGTCCGGGTCGGGTTGAACCCGTGAACAAGACCCGTTTAGCACCCCTAGTCAGTTGTCCTTGCTTCCACAAGTTTTCTCAATTTTATCTTAGTACGTTAGCTTTGCTATTGGTGGGATTTACTGAGTATGATGATGATGAATGAATTGTAGTTCAGAAACTGTTAGTTAAAAGGACTTAACCTTGCATTTCATCTTTTGCAGCTTGTCCATCAGCACGGTTCATAAAAGCCACAAAACCGCAGTTCTTTTGGCGCTTGCGCTCCTCTTCTGTCCTTGGCCACATTATCTTCACACTAGCAATGGGTCCAAATCTTCCAAACGTTCGCAGGAGAAAATTTTCATCTACCTGGAATATGTTGAACATAGAAAAAGAAAGTCAGCTTGCATTCGATCCAATTGAAGCACTGTATTAGCATCACGGTCTGACCTGAGGCGCAAGATTCCCAACATAAAGATTGGTTGTCTGAGGATCTCCATCATCAAAGAAACCAAGTTTCCCAGTTGGATCAAATTCATCTGGCAACTCATCAAACCGACTAGATAGCTGAAACGGTAGATACAACAAATACGTGATTTAGAAGTTATCAAGAATTGCCTGTGTAATTAAAAAAATGTTTATATTGAGACCAGTCACATGGATCGCGTTCCGGTGCGCGGAACAAAAACTGGTACGCGGTTCGTGCATTTCTAAAATCCAGTACTAGGGGGGTAGGTTCATTAAGAACGCCAATTCGATACATGGTACGGTGTACCATATAGTCAGGTACACCGTATCATATACAACTAATTTTACATTTTTTTATGTAAAAATTTACAAGTTTAGGGAATAAATGTAACTAGTGAAAGATAGAGTAGTTAAATAGTAAAATTACGTAAACTAATTTAAACCTACAAAACAACAACAATCATACCCAGTAAATCCCCCAAATAGCAAGCTAATGGTAGGGTCTGGGGAGGGTGGGATGTAGGCAAACCTTACCTCCATCCCTAGGGACAGAGAGGCCGCTTCCAGATAGACCCCCGGCACTAGTAACAAGACATAGACATGACCAAATAACAGACCTAAGGTTGTGGATAGGCAAAATAGTAAGGTAGAAACATACAGAGAAGTCAAAAGATCACAAATAGACATAGCTGCAGAAAGATAATCACATGCAAATAGGAACTCTAAGCCCCAACAAAACAATCAAATTAGGACCCCCCCCCCCCCAATCCCTCCCTCTCCCCCTCCCCCTCCCCCTCTCCCCTCTCCCCTCTCCCCTCTCCCCCCTCCCTATTCCCTCCCCCTCCCCCTCCCCCTCCCCCCCAAAAGTCCTTAACCTAAAAAGGCTAATTCTTCGTAACTTCTGCCACCGACAACCATAAACGATGTTTCAATTCATTGCGTCAAAGTCCAATTTCAAGGTGTTTATTTCCGTACACATATCGGATTGTTCTGAAACAATGAATTAATCAATTGGGTACGTGATTAGGGTCGAATTTGTTGAAAATCAGATATGCCCTGATTTCTCCGATCTGGATTGTAAACCCATGGCGTTCAGGCCGCTTTTCCACCCGATTCCGGTACGTGCGATCTGATTTGCGAAACACGGGGGTGGGGCGAATCCTGTGACTATGACCGGGACATTTATAACTTTTTGGGACAAACATTTATATCGGGCAAATTGGAAAGTTTGACTTGCCATGTACTTTAATAAAAACTCCATGACTATCAAAGACCTAAAATATGCATTAATAAGATCATATCTTACATTTGCAGTAGCACTACGCCCGTCTTGCCATTGTTCACGTTCCTGCATTCGTTTTTCTCTCATTTCCTGTTCGTGTTTTAATTCCTCCATAAAAAAGTCTATATTCCTAGCCTTCCCTTTGGCTTTCTCCTTTGGCCTCTCTTCATCTTTCTGTCAGTAGCAGAATTTTGTTAAAAAACGGATATAAAAGAGTCAAACCCACAATTATAAAATGACCAACAAGGTAACAGCATAGAAATATCTCAACAGTTCACTAACCTGCCTCTCATGTTCTTTACCCTTGGTTGCCATAGGAGGGGGTATGAAAGAAGGAACATACCTGCAGAGAGAATATATATATATTGATGCATAATCTTCAATACATTATTTGCATGTTCTAGACTCATGCTTAGATTCAAAAAGCGTGAAGCAATAGTGTTCCTAGAGCTAATGCGAAGGCACACTTCTTTTGTAAAAGACTTTAAATTGTTTATAAACACCACAGTTCTCATACATAACACGCCATATACATTAATTAAAATTAATTAACTAAAACATTAACATGTGTAGGGTATCTATCAAGTTTAGATCAAAATTCATGCGATAGAAAGTATAAAGAACATACAAATTAGAAGCAAAGACATTCAGAGTTAATTTAACAAAAAAAATAATATAGGGTCAAGGATGAAAAATGTAACTTATTAAAAAAATTAAAATATATATACGTGTGTGTGTTCTATACTTCAAACACACATAACCCATAGTTGTCAAAGGCGTAAGGAGCACTCAAGGCGCAAAGGGTGAGCCTTGGGCCTTAATGCAAGGCGCTTAAAAAGCGAGGGCTTTTTTAGGCAAGTCGTTTAGTATAAAAATACATTTTTTAAGGATTTTAGACATGTTTTAGGCTTCTTTAGGGCTAGTTTAAGTTGTTTTAGGTTGTTTCCAGGCTTGTTTAGGGTTCTTATAATTGTTTCAAACATGTTCAAACGATTTTTGACCGGAATTTTGTTGGAATTTGGCCTGAAAATGCGCCTGAGGGCCTGAAAGTGGGACTTTTGAAACGAAGCGAGAAGGCTGGGCTGGGCCTGAAAAGTGGGCCTAGGCGCGCGTCTGGGTGAGCCTTAACAGCATAGACATAACCCTTACCAATCAGCAAGTCTGACCTTTATTTAAGTTTCTATACATCAATATTGCTTTAGAACATTAAACTTTTTATCTATTATGTTTCCACTAGTAAAGATAAATTGTTGATTAGATATGTAGACAGCTCGACTATAATAATGCTCGTACTTGGATACACTAGCATCTTGCAGCCTGAAACAGCATACACATTAAGCTCGTCCTAACTTATGAAAAAACAGGTACCACAAAATGGGTCACTTGGTTAGGTGTTGTAATCATAAACTGACTCGTTATCACCAACGTCTATCAACAGCAATTAACACAAACCCTCATTATAAAATATTTATGTAGCATGCTTTGACCAAAAGTCAAAACTATAACATTGTAACGTTAATCCAAAACCACAAGAGCAGATACATTCTAGGGTTTGACCAAAACAAAACGAATCCCAAAAGCAATCAAGAAGTTTCAGAAACCACGTAAAGGTAGAAAGAAATAGATCCCAAAACTAATGGATTTTTTTAAGTGGACTATACAAAAAGATCTTACGCAAGGCTTTAACGGTACTTAGAGAACTTGCTCTTCACTAAGTATGATCTGCTATTGCAACTAAACCATTATAACCAGATTAATCCAAAACAACACATTTGCCAACGGGTTGTTTTTAGCTACTAGAAAGCTCAACACTCAGCTACTTCTATAACAGTAAAAGCATACAGCCTTCATACTCTTGTACTGGTTACTAAATCTTAATGTATGATTGTTAGATACAATGAAGATACGAGACTGCCCGGTACAATCAAGCACAAGCCTATAGTGGCTATACAAGCCTATACAAGTCACTAGGTGTGTGTGTGTGTGTATTTGTATATATTTCTTAAGTTAGTTGCTTACTACTTGGACTTTTCTGTTGAAGATTTATTACATAAAGAAGCGTTAAATCAAATTCAAGCCATGAGTTACATGTAACAAGCTCCCTAGCTCATTAAAGTTACCAGCCTAAACAAGATAAGTAGAGTTTAATGACATCATCACCTCATAGCTTCTATAGTAAAAGTACCTACTAATAAGAGACATATAACATAGTTAATCAAAAGCACTTGTTTACCTACTCCCCTTCTTTGAACCGGATACTTCTTTGGAATTTCCACCTGCGATTCGTGAACGCATAAAAAGGCCCGTTTGTTTATTAATGTGTCCATTGAAAATAAATCATTCATTTATCCCTATAAGTGCAACAGAGTAATGAAAGAGCAAAGACAAAAAATGCATGCAAGGTCTTATAACAGGAGCTAACCTGTATCAGGTTTCACTTTTTCATCGTTAACCGTTCCTCCTCGAACAAAAGTTTTTAACCCGGCAGTATCTCCTTGAAATGACTCCAGAAACTCAGCATACAAACGAGCTGTTTCATCCTCCGCCCTCTATAAATATAAATAAAGCATATAATGAGTTCCCTATGTGCACATATAATGTATATATGTGTGGGCGCTTAGAAGTGAAATTGCACTAATTTTAATGCTATTTTACTAATTTCGTGAAAATAATGTTAAAAGCGACGGACGGTTAGTTATGCATCATGTAGTGGCGTTGATAGCCAAAAGACAAGGGGGTACATGCATCAATTGGTCTTTGTACCGATTGCCAAGTGTTATGTGCCTTTTGTCCAAGGCTTGATGCAAAACTACTATCGAGCCGAGGCCCGGGGGTCTCACTGGAAACAGCCTCTCTATTCCATATGGTAGAGGCAAGGTCGTCCGCATCTTACCCTCCTAAAACCCTACCTTAGCTTTGCTATTAGTGGGATTTACTGAGTATGAAGATGATGATAATGATGATGATGAATGAGTTCCCTCAATATTTTATTAAAGATGCAAGATTATCGACCTTAATAGACTTCCACAAAAAATTTACCTTTTTCTTTGCCTCTTCTTCTTCGCGGTGCTTTTGAAAAGGTGTCTTCTTCCGCGTAATTGAAAAGGAACTCATCGTTCCGTCAAAAAACCTTTATCTGTCAGCCAAAAATGTATCAAGAATCAAAATCCACTTTAACTTGAAACATAAAAATAATTTGCAGAAAATTCTATAGATATGACATGAATTTAACTATCACTACTACACGTCGTCGACACTTATCTTTTGTTTCAATCAGTTAAAAACATTTATCATAGCACATTAACAATTACACTCTCCATGACTGCAGAAAGCCACAATAACACAGAACAATATCACTTTCACAAGCAACAAATTCATGCCCCCTGCCCTAAACTCAAACATTCCAATACAACAAATTCATCCAACGGTTATCACAAAATCAAAATGCTTGAACCACCAAACACTACAAACGTAAAACAATCACAGTTGTAAAACAATCACAGTTATTCATGAACCTAACAACTTGCATCTCTAAGTGAAACATCGAACTCGAAGCCACTATTTCACACCAACGCTCGTATATTCTTCAAAATGCTACTATATAAACAACCGTATTACGTAAAATTGCAATATATACGTACATCGCAAAGTCCGTATGTTATATGAATGATAACCATAACCCTAATTACTAACATGTAAAGTTTCAATTACGCCTCTTTAACCCAAAAACATTGATCATTACAAATTAACAACTACATTCCCCATGCCTAAAAAAACAAAATAACACTTTCACAAGCAACAACTTCATATCCCCTGCCCTAAAATCAAACATTCCAATGAAACATCGAACTCGAAGCCATTATTTCACACAAACGCTCGTAAATTCATCGTAATGCTACTACATAAACAAATTTGTTACATAAATTTGCAATATATACATGAATTACAAAGTGCGTGTGATTAACCCTAATTTTTGACGTGTGAAGTTTCAATTAGACGTTTTTAACCTAAATCGGGAATCGAATAGACGATTATAGTAGGAGGAAGAGGATAGAGGTTACCGTGATCTTCAATCAGTGACGAAAACTGGTGGTGGAAACGGTGGCCGGCGGTGGTGGATGTTTTTTGGTCAGCTGAGAAGTGGACTTGTAAAAGCCCAGGTGATCGAGGCTATATTGGGCCTTCTTGGTTGAATATGGGTTCGGTGATAAAAGTTTTTATCGAGTATTTACCCTTTTTTTCTATTTTTTTTTTTTTTTTTTTTTTGGGGTGTTGGGGGGAGAGGCGTTGACTTTCATTAAAAACACTAGTAAGGTGCTAGGCAAGACGACGACAAACAAATACATTATAGCGGGCATTTGATTGATGTATAACTACCAAGTTTAGTGAACTGTGTGTGTAACTACTATATGGGTGGGTGTCGTTCAATTCGCAAGTATGCAACTGTTAGAGGTTTAATTCTTTTTGATTCATTTGCTTTGTTAGAGGTTGTTAGAGGTTTAATTCTTTGTGATTTGTTCGCTTTGTTAGAGGTTTAATTCTTTGCGATTTACTTTTGGCTTAACTCTATATTAGTGTCTAAATAATCGTGTGTTCGGATTTTTATTTTTAAAATAGCGTATGATTGATATTTTCTTATTCGTGTGTTTGTTATTGTTTAGCTGAGATATGTAAGGCTCATGACATAGATAGATCACACTAATGCTACGAATAAGAAAACTAACTGACGTACTATACAATATATCACAAGCGGATTAATAAATTGACAAAAATGGGCATTGCGTTGTAAATTGTCAGTGTCGTCGCATCGCACGGGTTTTCTATTTCCCGAATGTTTTATGTTGGCATGTATATTAATGTCCTAGCTACACATTAATTGATCCACGAATTTCATTGACACTATGCATAAATTATCAAATGATTTAAAGTTTCATTTATGTCAAACAAAGCACCTGAACTCACCGACATTATAGTTGACAAATTTTCTAACATGTATTTCAAGAAAGTAAGAGCATTTGCATTGGCATTTTGGGTGGGATAAAGCTTTGGGACCATTAGGTCCTAGGTTCGATTCTCACAAAGGGGGGTTTTCCGAGATTTATTGGGTTTCCTCCTGAATTGGTATATAGACATTATAGCCTAGTGAAGATGGATATGATCGGGTGGTTCTGCTGGTGGCACGATGATACTCTAGTAGTCCGTCAATGATCCTAATTTGCCGTTCAAAAAAAAAAAAAAAAAAAAAGAAGTCAAAGAACAAACGATACATGGAAGACGCCAACATTTGAAAGGGTTTGCCACATATATTCCGCATTCGTGCGATATATATGTGTCAAATCCTTGTTTTATAAAAACTATATTTGTCAAATGTTATTTTGTGAACATTAAGTGTTTGGGATATGTTGTGAACAAAACACTTACGTCTTGTGTTGTCATTTAAGTAATATATATATATATATATAATCTTGGCATCGTGGTTTATTTTAATCATATCGAATTTTTACACTATGGAATGCTATGAGAACCTTTCACAATCACAGCTATGCGCTTCCGCTACGAGTAGGGTGTGACATCATGCTTGATTCCAGCTTGCAGACATTGGGAAATCTTAATTTACCTTCACATCACGAGTCAATGGGTCAAATATAATATTAGCTAAAAATAAAATGACCCAAATATGTCAAATAGATTGAAAGCCACCTAAAGTGTGTCAAACATATTGAAAGCGTCCTAAAGTGTGTTAAACAGATTGAAAGTCAAGGTTTTCCCTCGTGTCTTGGGAAACCATCAATCATAAATCTATCCGTTGCGCTGGCCTTGCAAAGTGGGCCTAGGAGCGAGCCTAGTGGGCACTGACAACAAAGGTTATAAGTAGCTAAAACTGAAATGAGACAGATAGGTTAAACAAGTCAAAGCCATCTAATTTATTTAAGAAAGATTTGTATTAATATTTATACTATAGTTCTTATTTGTATTGGTAGAATAAATGGCAAAAGATAGTTAACCAACATTGGTCAAATATTTATTTACTAATTACTATGCAACTGACTCTAAATTGTAATATCTAACTAATCTAGTAAACAAATTAGTTAATCGAGTTATCGAGTTTGAGTATACATCCTTGTATGCTTCATTTATGTTAACCTGACCCGTTTGTTGACTGACCAGCTTTGACGGAGTTTTGTCCGGCATTGACTCGCCTCAAAGTTGTCCTGTGTGGTTGTGTTAGATTCCACTAACATGTATAACAGTTCACAAAAACGATCCTGCAAGAAAACATTGATCTTTTCTTAGAATCATGTAGGATCTTTTCTTATAATCACCAAATTGAACTTACCTGTTTAGTTGATATTTATGTTTGTTAACCTTGTCAATTGTCGTGATGGCGTTTAGTGTGTTCTTTTTATTATTACTGTCATACCTCTCTAGCCTGTTACGTTTCCTCTCAAATTCAAAAGTTGCATCCTTAAAAAATCATTTAACTATTAGCAACCAATCAATTTTGCTATAAAAATGTCGCTTCCTTAAAAAAAGTAGATCTGATAACTCATATTATTAACTTAAAAGAATAAATATCAAATCAAACATGAAAAGAAACAAGCCAATGATCCATGTTTATGTACATGCATCCTCTGCACTGAGCAACTCCAACTCATGAGTCTGTTACGTTTCCTCTCATATTATTAACTTAAGGCGTGTGATTTTCTAATATATGCATCTGGTGGAATTTGTTTAGTGGTTGTGCACCTATTTAGGAATATGAGTTAGGTTGTAATGAACCAAACAAAAACCAAACAATATAATTAAAAAAATAAGTTTAATCTTTGAACAAACACTATTTAGGAAGAATGCATTGAAATTGTTTGTTTGATATTTTCCTTTTGTGATTGTGACTATTTTGTGCAGAAGACACAACAACTCCAATGGGCATCAATAGTTGGTGGGTGACTCGCTTCAAGTAAGGACCCCCCCCCCCCAATATGGCAACTTAGTTTATTGCATCCATTTTTTTCCGGTAGACCCATTTCGGATGGAAAAGAAGGACCACTCAAATTGACCCGTTGATATGTAACTTTATTGAAATTAATACCTTCTGTTTCATTAATTTTTATTTAAAAATTACACTTAAATTTTCTCACCTGCTTTTGTTTTGCTTTTGTTTTGCATGTTATGATGCTACTCATGCAAATGGGTAAACTTTCATCCGATGTAAAATTATGGTAAATGTATTATATCTCTTATACAAAAAGCAACGAAAAGGTTTGACAAGAAATGAAAAGGCGTGTCTATTCTAAACAAAATACTAAAATTAATAGACGCACCTTTTGAAAATTAACCGTTATTTCTTATATAAAAAAACAATGAAAAGGTTTGACAAGAAATGAAAAGGCGTGTCTATTCCAAACAAAATACTAATATTAATAGACGCACCTTTTCAAAATTAACCACCATCTCTTATACAAAAAGCAATGAAAAGGTTTGACAAGAACCAAAAAGACATTTCTATTCTAAACAAAATGTTAATTTGAGACACGACCATAAAATAAATAGACGCACCTTTTCAAAATTAACCACAAAATTAATAGACCTGACACATTATTGATTAAAACAAAAAAACAAAAATATAAATCGTTCCATGACTTCCGTCCACAACCCAACGCGACTATTAAAAACATTAATATCCAGACCACATTCTAACCATCTAACCATTAAGCGTACACCAATTCGACAAAAAAAAAACACTGTTTTTATTCTCAGATTCTTTCGGTGGTGTACGCACCGTAACACAGAACCGGCAACAACATTCATATAATCATATAACTTCATAACTTTACGGTTGATATATAGTCAAATCGACATGCCGTTCGACAAAAATAACCAAACCAATGCGTCTCTCCCGACCACCGATTCCCCCGTCGTTTGCCACCCTTTCACGCCCTATATAAACTCCACCGGCCACCGCCACCAAATATCTCCCGCCATGTTATCTCTTATCACCGAACATATTCAAAACTAATTCTCCGCCACCAAATGCGCCAACGCGGGGACAAGAACAACATGATCGATGATGGGTAACGAAGAGTTTAGGGTTTAAAAAGATATTTGGTTACAAAAATTGGGCGTCTTTGGTGGCGGTTCTATGGTGGTGGTGTTGTGGTGGTGGTGTTGTGGTGGCGGTTGCAAGGTGGTTGTGGTGGAATTGGTGTGCTACTGTGTTAACGATTTTTCCTCTGATTCCTTTGTGCCATTTTTTAGGGGTTTCTGTTTTGAGTATATAGAAGAAATTGGAACCACTGCCATGTGAGTTTTCATTTTAAGTAATGGTATATGTTTGGTTTGCTTTGCTGGTATCTGATGATATCATTCACCCACTTTTTACCATCCTTTTATAAAATATTATATGTATAGATTTCTTGAATACCCGCTAAAATATTATATACATTTTTCTCACCCACCAAGTTAATTGAGTGTGTAAAAAACAAAAATGTTTTACCATAAAAATGAATAAAGGAAATTTTTAATAATTGCTATTTTTTATATATTTATACTAGAATAACTTTAGGAAACATAAATATTTATTGTGTATTTTTAACTCATATAAACTTTAAATATTTTTATAATATGAGAGAGAAAAAACAACTGGTAATGCCATTAATATTTATTGTTCTCGATCAATATAAACCATTTTGGACATATAGGTTGTAGCGAGTGTCCGTAGCATAATGAACCAATGTTATTGGTTATCTTTTTGATAAAATAAAACTTTACGTAACGGTCTACAACACACGTGCGTGGTTAGTGTTTTAACATTTATATTTTGATTGATTTAACAATCCCGCCGCAACGCGCGGGTTCACGTCAACTAGTTATATTACAATAGGCAACTTTTAAATATTAGAAAAAAGACTTTAAATTTATTTATTAAAAAGTATGTTCACTAGAAGATTTAAATGTATAGCAGTATACTCTTTATGTGAAGTTAAAATTATATCATTTTTGGGTTCTTTTGGTACAAGACAAAAGTGGAGCATTCAAAGGAACAAGGGTCTAGAAATTACCGGTCGGTATTATTGAGAAGGTATGCGCAATATTTTTTTTGTCAATGTTTCATTTTTTTTCCAATGAGCATAAAGCTTAGGATGCATCCAAGGTTGTGCAAAAATCGGTCTAACAAGTATATTCAATCAACCAAAGAATAGAACTTGGACCAGACTGTGAGGTGTGGCCCCGAAGTGGTTTATATATGTTTGCATATAGATATATAAATTGTATTACTGACTGTTATATGATGATATTAACAATCTCTTTTTTTAAATGTTCATTCGGAAGATTATTTCTGGCATAGAATTTACACATTAAAGCAAATTGATTCATAATGGGCTATGAAGGTCAAAAAGTTTTTTTTTTCCTTCTTAAACAAACATCTTCTTTGGGCCGAGTCCGGTAATATTTAATTTCTATTACTGAACAGATTTCCGTAGATCCTGGTGGATTTGAATTGCATAAAGTCTTTGGCCTTATAGCAAAAGGACAACATATTCCAGTGTACTTTGAGTTCATGTGTTTCGTCTTCGACGGATAGCAAACGTGGGAGGTTTGTTCTTGGTTAATTGAGATGAATGCCTCTAAATTTTTTTTTAAATTTGCTTAAATTTGATTCTGAATTGTTTGTTTAATTGTATGTTTTGTCATTAACAACTTAAATCTTTATATTCCTCATCACTGTGTTATTTTCCATTAACAACTCCGTTATGTTTTGGTAAAAACATAAACAATCTTTTCAGTTGTACTAATAAAATATGGTTGATTACTTGATTATATATGTAGGCTTGGTTTTAGCAACTGGATAAAGGTTGCTAATGCAAGTGTTACTGCAAGTGTCACCAGTAGAAAAAAGATTATACGACTTCAGAACTTGCATTTTCAAGCTTCAGCAAGTCTGAATCGTAACCGAACTACATAGGTCTTATGAACATTATTCTTCTAAGTTATGTTTGTATATACTTGACTTTAGAGAAAGAGATATATTTCTGATTGCTTCTTTCTCTTTTCATTTAAATTTAAATTGATAGTAAAGGTGTAGGGAGAAGCCTATAAATGGGCTTTGCTAAATGGTCACATTTTTATAGTGTACAGCCATGCTTACTCAAAGGTGACTTTCTTTCCTTTTGGGGGCAACTTTGTGATAGAATGATTTTTAACCATCATCCGCCAAGATGTTTTGATTGTTGGGTGAGTGTCATTCAAGTCACATCTATTTGTGTTATTATTTAGATGGAATATTGAAGGGGTATGGTCCCAAAAAGTCGCGCAAACCTCCGCCCAGGTTGCGCGCAAGACCATACTCCTTATTTCAGAAAACTTATTAATAATATCCACGCGCGACCTACACACGTTGTAGTTTATCCCGCGCGAGGCAAGGCCCACAAGAGGCTCAGATATCAGCACTTAGCATAAAACAATGGAACAAATGAGCATGCTAACCCCGCGCGGGTTAGTTTGCTGTCCAACAAGAGCCACTCGGTAGGGAAGCGCACGGCTACCTACAGTGGTACATAAGGTACAAGTGGCAGTAAAAGGAGCCAATGAGCGTCTAGCAGGCTCGGGTCAATCGTGCGCCACGATCGCCTGACGAAAAGTACACAAGGACGCCTACGTGGCACCAATCAGAGGACGGAGACAACTGTCCCACGATCTCCACTTGTCTGCTGATGACAGAAGGACAACAAGGCCGACAACAATGACACGTGGCTCCAATCAAGGTGCGCCAGCACCGACGAACGTCTAGAAGCCACTAAGCGGTCGACGCCAGTGAGACAAAGAGCATATCCGTTTTGTTGTCCGCTTCCGGCCCAAGGCCCATCAGCCCATAACCCCTTACACCTCTCCGGCTATAAATAGAGACCTCATTCCACAGGTTAAACATTCTATTCCCTCTACTCTCACTCTTAGCACTTAATTACTCTCAAAGCAGTCGCTTATTCTCACGCCGGAGCCTGGTTAAGAGGGAAACCCCCACATTCCCCTCTTAACGAGTAACGGTGTTCTGTTTTGCAGGATCAGTTTACCAAGTCGGAGCTCAAATATCCTTAAGAAGATTAACCATCATGAAAGGAACATAAACCAATCTAATTAACTCTCTAATTAGATCAGTGTTTCTTCATTGGCGCCCACCGATTTTTTCTATAACCACCCTCATCTTCTTTTATTTGAGCCTTTGACATCTTTTCATCCTTCGACTATGACTGGTCAAGGAACCATTCCAGAGTTCGGTTTCGGAACCAACTCTAACATGGCGTTGGGTGAAGGAATCCAAAATTTCCAAGCCCAACAAATCGAAGAAATCGGCGAAGTTGAAATCACCAATACTGGGGTTCCGCGCGGGAGCATTAACCGCATCACCCAAGTGGTCACCCCAGGGAACAACGGTGAAGGACCTTCGAACACAGCGCCACCTCAAAATGTATCTGCATTACTTGGCTTACCAGAAGGCGAAACCCCAGCCTCGTGGTATGCCAAAAACATCGCCACCATCAATGCAGCATACCAATCGCTGATCGCGCAACAAGCAGTATTGACGGCAGAACCGTCCTTGGTCACCCCTCAGAGTCAGGGGCGCGCCAAATGCCCCCACCAGCCAATCTA
Organism: Helianthus annuus; assembly: GCF_002127325.2. Classification (NCBI taxonomy): domain Eukaryota; kingdom Viridiplantae; phylum Streptophyta; class Magnoliopsida; order Asterales; family Asteraceae; genus Helianthus; species Helianthus annuus. The sequence continues at coordinate 129,483,659 of NC_035445.2, forward strand.
CAAGGCAGAATCAACAGGCCTCCCCCTACAAGACGTTTAAGCGTACAAGACACGCGCGATACAAGAGGGGAAACGGATAGTTACTACGACTATCCGTCGAACCTTCAACGAGGCCCTGTTCACAGCCGGCTCACGCCGCGCAACATGAACAACGAATGGGAAGAAACGGACCCGTATGATCCCACATGGGAAGGTGACGAGGAGTCGTCAGTCTTTAATCGTTTACCAAAAAACCATGAGTACTACAAGCCAAGACAACATATTGGCTACACAGAAGAAGCTGAAAGAGATTTCCGCCTAGCATACCGACCAGCGGAAGCTGCGGAGCACTCCAAGTTTATCCCGAAAATTGCACTCGCGCCGCTTTCACGAGAGAAGCTACCCCCGACTGTCGGGAAATTCAATGGATTGACTGATCCAGACGATCACGTCAGGACATTCACGAGTGTGGGCTGCATGGGAGGTTGGAACATGCCCATGTGGTGCCACCTGTTCATTCAAACTCTTACCGGGGCGGCTCGCGCCTGATTTGACAGCCTTCCGCCTGGGAAGATTAAGTCATGGACAGATTTCAAGACACAATTCTTGAGCTACTTTAGCCAACAACGTCGCTACCAACGCGACACAGCCGAAGTAGAAGATATTTGGCGAAGAGATGGTGAAGGTCTGGAGGACTTCATCACGCGTTTTAACAAAGAATGCCTGGAAATAGGCGGCGTCAGTGAGCAACTCATGCGCTGTCACTTCAAAAAGGCTATACGCTGCGATAGTCTCATTCGAACCATCACAGGCAAAGATGGAATGCCAAAGGAGTGGGATAAACTAATGGAAGCCGCAAAAATCGTCGCGCAAACTGAGGAGTCCCTTGCTGGTGGAAAGGGCTACTACCCTGAGGATCGATTCTCAAGAGGAAGTACGCGCGACAACAACAACAAGCGTAACAAATACAAGAGTAATGACTGGAAGTCTGAGAGACCAAGAGGCCGCGACGACAGGCCGCGCTACAGAGAAGATGCGCGAGAAACGATTGACCGAATTGGTTACAAGAGGGCGGTCAGAGACGACAATCGTGACAAACACTGGACTCCGCTCACAAAAACGCCAAAGGAGGTATTGATGACGGAGAATATCGATTTCAAGGCTCCCAGGCCAATGACAAACAAGAAAGGGCAAGACCCCAACTTGTACTGCGATTTTCACAAAGATTCAGGGCACCTGACGGACGACTGTTATAGCTTGCGCCAAGAAATCGAGAGAGCGCTCAAAAGCGGTAGGCTAAGCCATTTAGTGAAGAATGTACGCAAGGAAACCCGTCAACTCCCGCGCCACGACGAAGGAAACCACAAAAAGGTCCGACGACTAGAGACTCACATGGTCAACGGACCAAGGTATAGTGCGAAAGAGAAAGGCAAACGCCCTTATGAACGTTCTTGGCAAGAGCAGCAAGTTATATTTCCGGTAGTGCGCGACGGACCTCGCGCCACACGTTCCGTCGTCATTACCGGTATAATTGGGCATTATGAAACTGACTACATATTCATAGACCCGGGAAGTACTGCCGACATCATTTACGAACAGTGTTTCAATCAGTTGGATGAGGAGGATAAAGCGAGACTCGAGCCAGTCGATTATCCTTTGTCGGGATTTTGCAACGAGATGGTTTTTCCACTCGGACAGATCAGTTTCCCCGTCACGTTCTCTGACGGGAAACACTCAAGAACAACAAATGTGAACTTCATGGTAATGCCAGTGAAATCGAGGCATGATGTGCTTATTGGGAGGGAAACACAAGGCGAGTTAAACATGGTGACTTCAACGCCACATTCTGCGATAGGTTTCCCAACCAAGACAGGAGTAGCAATCATATATGCCAAGAAAGAAGTAATGTCAACTGAAGAGCTGCGCCCAACAAAGGCGGCGAAGGTCTCCACGACCGAGCCAGAGAAATGGGTTTTAAACCGAAAATACCCAGAGCAGACTGTGACAATTGGCCACGCCATTTCGTCAGACATCAGAACACGTTTAAAGCAACTGCTGTTTCGAAACATGGATATATTTGCCTGGACCCCGGCAGACATGACCGGTGTCCCACGCAACATCACAGAGCATTGCTTAAACACGTACCCTTCTGTCGAGCCAAAGGTCCAAAGAAGGCGCAGCCTAGGAGCAGACAAGACAAAAGCAATGAACGAGCAAGTATGTGAGCTGCTCAAAGCCGGGATCTTGCGAGAGGTAAGATATCAGAGTTGGGTTGCGAACCCAGTGATGGTCGAAAAGTCAAACGGCGGATGGCGCATGTGCGTAGATTACACCGATCTCAACAAGGCGTGCCCAAAGGATTGCTATTCCTTGCCTGAGATCGATAAAAAAATAGATTCTCTCGCGCCATATCGATGGAAGTGCTTTTTGGATTGCTACAAAGGATACCACCAAGTTCAGATGAAGCTAGAGGATGAAGACAAGACAGCGTTCAGAACTGATCTTGGAATCTTCTGCTACACAAAGATGCCTTTTGGCCTGAAGAATGCAGGCGCGACATATCAACGCTTGATGGACAAGACCTTTGCAGGTGACATCGGAAAGCATATTGAGGTTTATATCGATGATCTAGTGGTTAAAAGTCCCGAGGAGGACCAAATGTTGAAAGACATCGAGAAAACGTTCAACTCATTGCGCAGCGTAAATATGAAGCTAAATCCAGCCAAGTGTTCTTTTGGCATGGAAGAAGGGAAGTTTCTAGGCTTCATTGTCACAAACGGGGGTTTCAAGGTGAATCCAGAGAAAGTACAAGCTATAGAACGAATGCCCTCACCGCGAAACATCAAGGAAATGCAACGACTGGCCGGCCGGCTGGCCGCGCTTAATCGTTTCCTCTCCAACCACGCCGCAAAGTCGTATCCCTTCATCAGTACGCTGCGCAACTGCGTGAAGAAACAGGAGTTCAAGTGGACACCGGAGGCAGAAACAGCTTTTCAACAGATGAAAGCGTGTCTAATTGAACTCCCTACCCTGACGGCACCGTTTGAAAAAGAGCCCCTCATACTGTACTTGTCCTCCTCGGATAAGGCAGTAGGGTCAGTATTGTTGGTCGACAGAAACGGAGTGCAAAATCCGATCTACTATGTCAGCAGGGTACTCACTGACCCAGAAACAAGATACTCCACAATGGAGAAGCTGGTTCTTGCGCTATTACACGCCTCCCGAAGGTTACGCCGATACTTCACCGGCCATGTGATAACTGTGCTTACAAATTTCCACATCGGCACTATACTACAGAAGCCTGAGACATCAGGCAGGTTGGCAAAATGGGCCATTGAACTGGGAGGCCATAACATCTTGTACAGGCCACGACCAGCCATTAAGGGTCAGGTCCTAGCCGACTTCATCACAGAAGTGCCGGCCGATAAAATCAAGGAGTGCGAGCTGATTGAGACTCCCGAGAAAGGTGCAACAGATGAAACTTGGATGCTTTACACCGACGGAGCATCAAATGAAGATGGCGCGGGAGCAGGATTGCGCCTTGTGAGCCCAGAGAACCATGAGTTTACTTACGCCATTAAGTTGGACTTCAAAAACACCAACAACGAGGCTGAGTACGAAGCATTTCTGGCAGGCTTACGCCTCGCCATCAAAATGGGAGCCAAAAGCTTGCGCGCACATGTTGACTCACTTCTGATAGCCAGTCAAGTAAATGGCATATACGACGCGAAGGGAGAAGTCATGGCTTTGTATCTGGAACAAGCGAAAGAACTGCTCCAATAATTCAAATCTCACAAGGTTATACACATCTATCGCTCCGAAAACAAGCCAGCTGATGCCTTGAGCAAGCTTGCCTCGACCTCCTTTCAACATCTCGCCAAAGATGTAAGGATAGAGGTACTCAAGAATCCATCGGTGCTGCTGCGACAAGTGAACGTGATCGAAACGGGCCAACCTTCATGGATGACCCCGATAATCCAATACTTGCAAGAAGGGGTACTCCCTGAAAATAGAGCGGAAGCGGGGAAGATCCAAAACAAAGCCCTACAATATGAAATGAACGGCGGTATTTTGTACCGAAAGTCCTTCCTGGGGCCACTACTGCGCTGTGTGGACCCCCAGGATGCGAACTACCTGATAAGGGAGATCCATGAGGGGATCTGTGGCATTCACTCCGGGCCACGGATGGTTGTCGCGAAGATCATGAGCGCCGGTTACTACTGGCCTGGTATGCATGTCGACGCACTGAAGGAGATCCGCAAATGTGACTCTTGTCAGAGGCATTCTCCCAAAACACTGCGCCCCAAGAACGATCTTATCCCTGTATCCACTGCATGGCCCTTCCAGCAGTGGGGAATTGACATGGTGGGACCCTTCCCGGATGCTCCCGGCGCCGTAAAATTCATCATAGTGGCTGTCGATTACTTCACGAAGTGGGTGGAGGCCAAAGCCCTTGCATCCACCACAGCTATGATTGTGCGCAAGTTCATCTGGGAGCACATCATATGCAGATTTGGCCTCCCGCTCAAGATTGTAACAGACAATGGCACCAACTTTGCATCGGAAGATCTCAAGAAGTGGATGAAGGAGATGAAAATTGAACACACTTTCACATCTGTTGCGCACCCCCAAGGCAACGGACAAGTGGAAAGCGTGAACAAATGCATTGTCGAGGGAATAAAGGCCAGATTGGGGACAAGGCGACGAGGATGGGTTGATGAGCTCCCGAGCATCTTATGGGCTCATCGAACCATGCCAAAAACAAGTACCGGCGAGACCCCCTTTAGCTTGGTTTATGGCTCAGAGGCAGTTATCCCGGCAGAGATTGGTGATGCGTGTTAGTGTATATATGTTTTTAGATATATATTTAAGCCCTTTTTACACTTTTAGCCAAGTTTTAAATTTATAAAACACGATATTTACTAACACTAAGCACACATATGGGCAAGTGCACCCATCGTGGACGTAGTATAGTGTTGGTAAGATACCGAGGTCGTCCAAGGACACAAGAGCTTTTAATACCGGTTTATCCTCAACGTCTAATCAAATCAAAAAGGTTAGAAAAATGTTTTAAACTAATAAAAATAAAAACTAACTAAATGCTGAAAATAAAAATAAAATAAAAAAAAACAAATAGACAAGATGAATCACTTGGTTCCGACACGTGTATTAGTATAACCTTTGATTATTTTCGCACTTTTGCACTTGTTTAAGAGATTATCTTAGTTATTGTAGTAGGCCCCTCTTTTGAAGGCGACGTTACCCTCAACCCGGTAGTTTGAGTCAGCAAGGATACAATCCTAAAGGGTCGGATTATTGAAAGATAATGAATTAAGTTATTAATGCAAATTATGGTAGGCCCCGCTTTTGGCGGTGACGTTACCCTCGGCTAAGTAGTCTGAGTCAGCAGGGATACAGTCCTAAATAGCCGGGTTATAGTATTAATAGTAGTTAACTTATGAGGGGGTCAAAGAGTTTGGATCCCCGCCATCCAATACCTATGGGCATTGAAGGAGATCCTACTAAATTTGACCCAGGTCCCAAGCAGGACCTCTAAACGCTGAACAAGGGCAAGACCCTTACCAAACCGTTCCCTTAACCCCCGAGCAGGTAGCCAACATACCTCCATATAGACCGTGGAGATATGAATGGTGAAAATCTTTTATTTTATATAGACAGTAAAATAACGCCAAGACACCACGGACAAACGATAAGGAAAGATCACCTTCAACATAAGTAACTAGTTATTAAAGTCATTAATACAAAACCAAATAAAAAGTGCAAAAGATTAAAAATAAAAAGTATTATACTAAACACTTGTCTTCACCAAGTGATGTAAGAGACTTAGGCAAACATGGCCTTGATTGTCAAGAACTCTTACGATCAATCTTGGATCCCGAGACGACTCACACACTCTACGAGGGACAATGGATGATGGTGGTGGATGATGGTGTTATGGTGGTGGTGGGTGGTGGATGAAGTGTGAGAGAGGTGGTGTGCCAAGGGATGAGAGAGAATGAAGCCAAGCTCCTCTATTTATAGGCTGAACAGAAGGCTGGACACGGCCCCGTGTCCGCTGGACACGGCCCCGTGCCCGCCTGACACTCTCTCTCTTCATTAATTGTAATTGCGAATTACAATTAATGCGCCTGCTGTACTTTCACCACGCCCCCGTGCTCGCTGGACACGGCCCCGTGGTGGGCAATGGAAGCTTCTACTGGTTTGTCTTTTCTGCTGCTTCCTGGGCACGCCCCCGTGTTCGCTGGACACGGGGCGTGTTCAGACTCTGTTTCCTTCTTTTTGCCTTGGAAGGTGCCATTGAGGGTCCGGGTAGTCTACTTTTGTTCCTTTTCTTGTATTTATGGTAGAATTAGTGGTCTTTTTGCTTCTTTTGTGATTTTGAGCTCATTTCATCCTGAAAATACAAAAGGAAGACAAAAACACTCTTTTTCCAACATTAGTACTTAAAAAGGGTTAGTTTTATGCCTTAATTGATGTGTTTTATATGTTGCATTTTACACACATCAAATACCCCCACACTTGAACTTTTGCTTGTCCTCAAGCAAAACTCTTTAAATGTGGCTTACACTCCCAAATGGAATAGGTAGAAGAGAAGTTTTTTTTTTTTTTAGCTTGTCCTAGAGTGTCGGGAATCCAAGGTTTTTATAGGTTTTATTTTTAGTTATTTACAATCCTATTCGTTATGATTTATTTTGAACTTTTCACAAGATAAACTACTTAGTTGGGCATAACATGCCTTATTAAAATTCCATTTATATACAAGTTCACATACCTTACGGGAGATCACTCAACACTCGGCCGAAGGTGTATATTTTAGTGAATCACTCGAGAGCGGCACGGAACTTACGTCTTCCATAGGCTTGCCAAGCAATCAATCCTCCTTCTTTTTAACTTTTTACCTTTGTAAATATCAAGAGGACTTTTGGGGTGAAGGCTTGGGTTTAAAGGTGGGTGGTTGGTTAGTGGTTAGTAAAAAGGGCGAAAATCGTAACAAGTGTCGGTTTTCGTAGAATACCTTGTTTTTAGTGACTTATTATTTTTGAAGTATTTCTTCAAACAAGCTTTTGTAGCTTTTGTTTGTTTTTGACTTCATCATCTAGTTTTTTTTTTTTTTTTTTTTGATGTCACTTGAAAGGGCAAGTTGACGAAAAACCGAGCTTGTTACTAAAATAAAGGGGAAAAAAATGAAAAAGGTTTTTGGTGGGTAAAAATGGTTTTTTTTTGGGGTAATGAAATGAAAGGTTTAGGCTCAAAGGGGCTATCTAGGGGGATTTTGGGTATGTAAAAAAAATGAAAAATAATGGTTTTGAAAGAAAAATGGTTAGTCCTAATGCCTCCATCATTTACTTACTTGGGTTTAAGTTGGTAAGGACCGGGAATGTATCGTCGTGGCAAGTTCTAGATTTGTAAGGACCGAGCGGCTATTCACACAAGAAACGAAAAATGAGCATTTAATCTAAATATGTGTATTTTTATGCTCAATAAAGGCTCAAAACTCACTTTTGTGGGAATGGGTTTTTAATGTGACCAAGCATATATAATCGAATTTTAAACTAGATTTGTTATGACGTTTCATAATTTTCTTATGTTGGTTCCTTTTTTTATCACGACGCTATCGGTTGTAAACTTGTAAAAATATAACCTTTTTAGACTTGTTCTTCCCAACTTAAACTAAGACAAGTAAATAAAAAAAAATGAAAAAGTTTTTGAAAAAATTTGGGGTGTTTAGCGGTTCCAATAGAGTTTTGTGTAAGGCTTGTGTTTAGGATTTTGCAAAATTTCAAGGTTTTAGCATCCCCCCCACACTTAAATTACACATTGTCCTCAATGTGTCCAAAAACAATATTTTTGGGTGATTAAAATGTATAAAAGTGTGTTAAAAAGCAAATATTTATGTTACTGGCACTCTGAACACGGCCCCGTGTTCACCGGGCACGGCCCCGTGGTCAAGTGCCAGTAACAAAAATTTCAGAATTGAAACAGAAGCCTGGACACGGGGGCGTGTCCGCTGAACACGGCCCGTGTCCAGTTACCTGAACTGGGTGATTTTTCTGCAGGGGCTCAGCACGGGGCCGTGTTGGTTGGGCACGGCCCGTGTTGAGCCTTCTGTGATGGAGATTTTTGTCGGGTTGCTCTGTTCTTCATGCATGGTTCCATTTTTCTCGTTCCCTTTTTCATCCATTACCACCATGAGTGTGTTTTATTCTGCAAAAAAAAAAACTAAAAGATTAAACTAAACTAAACTAAGGATAGATCCGCGGAATGCCTCCGTGGTGCGCCACGTTTATAAGGGTCCTTGGCTAGACCCGATTTCTGGTTATATCTCTTCTGAGTGGAGTGCCTTGCTTCCCAAGTTACACCGTCGGAGAGCGGCATCCAAGCTTGAATCAATAACCTTCATGTAATTGACCGGGTCGTCGTCCTCTATTTTCTTCCCAACTCCGAACTTCACCTCATCGTCCCCATACCTCAAAGTCAGTGTCCCTTCATTCATGTCTACCACTGCTTGTGCTGTGGCAAGGAAGGGTCTCCCTAGGATAAGGGGGACCTCGGTGTCTTCCTCCATGTCGAGTATGACAAAGTCAACGGGATAAACGAATTTGCTTACCCTTACCAAGACATTTTCGATGACACCTTGTGGGAATTTGACTGATCGATCAGCGAGTTGTATGCTTATTTTTGTAGGGCTCGTGGTTCCCAAGCCAAGCCTTTTGAACATTGATGAGGGCATGAGGTTAATGCTAGCCCCTAAGTCGGCCAAGGCATTGCGAACGGGTGATTCCCCTATTGAACATGGAATCGTGAAACTTCCGGGATCGATTTTCTTTTGGGGTAGTTTATTTAGTACGAGGGCAGAGCATTCTTCGCCTAAATTAACTAATTGCAAATTTTCAATTTTCTTTTTATGTGTAAGGAAGTCCCTCATAAATTTAGAGTATTTGGGCATTTGGGTTAGGACTTCGATAAAAGGAATATTGACATGCAATTGTTTTAACAAACTTTCGAATTTTGCGAATTGCTCATTGGTTTTTTGACGAATTAACCTACCGGGGTACGGAACTCGAGGAGCCTTGATAGGCTCTGGTGATGGGGGAGAGTTCTTTTCCTGCGGATGTGTTGGCGTCGTTTCTTCCGCCGCTGGAGGTACTTCTGCAGGCCCTATGGTGCGGTTTCGTAGTGTGATGAGGTGAACTTGCGCCTTTGGGTTTGTTTCGGTATTGCTAGGTAATGCGCCTTGCGGTCTCTCGGAAAAATTTTGTGCTAGTTGATTTATTTGTTTTTCTATGTTTTGAATGCTAGCTTGTTGATTCCTAAAATTAGATTCTAATTGTAGAAATCTTTCCGAGTTTTTCTTATCAGTGTCGGAGATGAGGCGAGATATAGTATCTTCGAGCCTTTCTCGTCCACCTTGTTGTTGAGTGAAATTTTGTGACTCATTCCTTGATTGCTGAAAGTTTGTTCGTTGGGTTTGTTGGTTACTACTATTGCCGGTTTCCCTCCAACCAAGGTTTGGGTGGTTTCGCCATCCTTGGTTGTAGGTTCCCGTTGGAGGACCCGACGGCCTAGGTCTATTATCAATGTAGTTTACCATTTCTTGTTGTTCGTCCGTTTCTTTCATGCAACTCCAATTTTCATGTGACCCACCACACCCCTCACAAGCCATAACCGAGACTGTTTTTGTCATTTCTAATTTTTTTTATTTTTGAAGAAAGGGCCTCGATTTGGGCTTGTAAAGAGGTGCTTTCGTCGACCTTATGGGCGCCCGGGGCGATAGACTTATTTCCCCGGGGAGTGTGCCATTGAAAATTGGTTTGAGCAATTTCCTCAATTTGATTATATATTTCGTGTGGGCGTCGATTACCTAAAAGTCCCCCGGAGCTAGAATCAAGTGTCTGCCTAGTATGTGGCAACAATCCATTGTAGAAAGTGGATACTTGTTGCCATATTGCGAGGCCGTGATGGGGGCACTTGCGTAATAGCTCCTTGAACCTTTCCCAAGTTTCATATAAGGATTCCCCGTCCTCTTGTGAGTATGTATTAATTTCAGCCATTAATTTAGCAGTTTTAGAAGGAGGGAAATACTTATATAGAAATTTTTGGGCTAGTTCATCCCAGGTGTTTACCGATCCAGCTGGGAGGGTGTTGAGCCAAGCTTTCGCTCGGTCTTTCAGTGAGAATGGAAACATACGGAGGCGGATGGCGTCGTTTGATGCCCCATTGATCCGAAAGGTATCACATATTTCTAAGAAATTAGTTATATGTAGATGGGGATCCTCGTCCGCAAGCCCGTGGAAGGTTGCGGAGTTTTGGAGCATTTGTATCAAATGCGGTCGAAGCTCGAAGTTATTGGCTTCGACATTCGGAGCATTGATAGCGGCGCCTAGATTACCTACGGTGGGCCGTAGATAATCCATAAGGGTACGTTGGTCCGCCATTGGGGGTGGATCACCCGAAACCTTCTCTTGGTTTTTGGCTTTTAACCTTTTTCTGAGAAAGCGTTCGGGTTCTTCTAGCGGTTCTTTTATGTCTTTATTGGAACTGGAGCTCATACACTACGTGAGGATGGTGTCGGGTTCCAAGTCCTGCAATAAAAACAAAAAAGAATGTCGGTCAGAAGGTTCACCACGGCCCCGTGTTGAGCGAACACGGCCCCGTGGTCGGAAATACAGTGATTGTTTTCCAGATCCCAGTTACTGGAAGTTGGACACGGCCCCGTGTTGCACCGGCACGGCCCCGTGGTCAGCCTTCTGTAACTTGAAAAACAAAAACTGCCAGTAACTTTGCTGAGCACGGCCCGTGTCCGACCAGGCACGGCCCCGTGCTGAGCTCTGCAGAAGCTAAAAAAAATAAAAAAAAAATCCTAAAAAATTAAAGAAAAATAAAAATATGATTAGGCCGTTGATTCCTAACTTTCTTAAAATCCTTGTGTCCCCGGCAACGGCGCCAAAAACTTGATGCGTGTTAGTGTATATATGTTTTTAGATATATATTTAAGCCCTTTTTACACTTTTAGCCAAGTTTTAAATTTATAAAACACGATATTTACTAACACTAAGCACACATATGGGCAAGTGCACCCATCGTGGACGTAGTATAGTGTTGGTAAGATACCGAGATCGTCCAAGGACACAAGAGCTTTTAATACCGGTTTATCCTCAACGTCTAATCAAATCAAAAAGGTTAGAAAAATGTTTTAAACTAAGAAAAATAAAAACTAACTAAATGCTGAAAATAAAAATAAAATAAAAAAAACAGATAGACAAGATGAATCACTTGGTTCCGACACGTGTATTAGTATAACCTTTTATTATTTTCGCACTTTTGCACTTGTTTAAGAGATTATCTTAGTTATTGTAGTAGGCCCCTCTTTTGAAGGCGACGTTACCCTCAACCCAGTAGTTTGAGTCAGCAAGGATACAATCCTAAAGGGTCGGATTATTGAAAGATAATGAATTAAGTTATTAATGCAAATTATGGTAGGCCCCGCTTTTGGCGGTGACGTTACCCTCGGCTAAGTAGTCTGAGTCAGCAGGGATACAGTCCTAAATAGCCGGGTTATAGTATTAATAGTAGTTAACTTATGAGGGGGTCAAAGAGTTTGGATCCCCGCCATCCAATACCTATGGGCATTGAAGGAGATCCTACTAAATTTGACCCAGGTCCCAAGCAGGACCTCTAAACGCTGAACAAGGGCAAGACCCTTACCAAACCGTTCCCTTAACCCCCGACCAGGTAGCCAACATACCTCCATATAGACCGTGGAGATATGAATGGTGAAAATCTTTTATTTTATATAGACAGTAAAATAACGCCAAGACACCACGGACAAACGATAAGGAAAGATCACCTTCAACATAAGTAACTAGTTATTAAAGTCATTAATACAAAACCAAATAAAAAGTGCAAAAGATTAAAAATAAAAAGTATTATACTAAACACTTGTCTTCACCAAGTGATGTAAGAGACTTAGGCAAACATGGCCTTGATTGTCAAGAACTCTTACGATCAATCTTGGATCCCGAGACGACTCACACACTCTACGATGGACAATGGATGATGGTGGTGGATGATGGTGTTATGGTGGTGGTGGGTGGTGGATGAAGTGTGAGAGAGGTGGTGTGCCAAGGGATGAGAGAGAATGAAGCCAAGCTCCTCTATTTATAGGCTGAACAGAAGGCTGGACACGGCCCCGTGTCCGCTGGACACGGCCCCGTGCCCGCCTGACACTCTCTCTCTTCATTAATTGTAATTGCGAATTACAATTAATGCGTCTGCTGTACTTTCACCACGCCCCCGTGCTCGCTGGACACGGCCCCGTGGTGGGCAATGGAAGCTTCTACTGGTTTGTCTTTTCTGCTGCTTCCTGGGCACGCCCCCGTGTTCGCTGGACACGGGGCGTGTTCAGACTCTGTTTCCTTCTTTTTGCCTTGGAAGGTGCCATTGAGGGTCCGGGCAGTCTACTTTTGTTCCTTTTCTTGTATTTATGGTAGAATTAGTGGTCTTTTTGCTTCTTTTGTGATTTTGAGCTCATTTCATCCTGAAAATACAAAAGGAAGACAAAAACACTCTTTTTCCAACATTAGTACTTAAAAAGGGTTAGTTTTATGCCTTAATTGATGTGTTTTATATGTTGCATTTTACACACATCAATTGGCCTACCCTCACCACGCATGACAGCGGTCAACACAATTGACAATGAAGCGGAAAGACGCCTCGACTTGGACTTGTTAGAAGAGAGGCGCGAAATCGCGCGAATTAAAGAGGCCAAGTACAAGACCCAGCTAGAAAGGTACTACAACACAAGGGTCCGCATATGTACCTTCACCCCAGGGGAATACGTCTTCCGCGACAATGAAGCGTCAAATGCGGAACGTCCAGGAAAGTTGGCACCTAAATGGGAAGGCCCATACCTGATCCACGAGGTCCTGGGCAAAGGGGCCTACAAGTTACGCACCCTAGATGGCCACATCTTACCACGAACATGGAACGCGCAACAACTGCGCAAATGTTATATATAACTTACTTCGGCCTTGCGCCCGTTTTTACTTTCCTATGTCGGCTATACGCCATTAGCAATTAATGTATGAAGGCCTATGCGCCCATTCCAGACTTAATGAAAACATACGACATGTTTTTCTATTACACTTTTTCGTTACAAATGCATGCTAAACTTTTGATTAGCGCGAAAACACTCCAGCATTCTAAAAATTTGTTGACAAGAACCGCCTCCAAGGTCCTCCGCGAACAAAGCGCGAGACCGGGCGGTCACCTTTTACTTAAAAGACACTTCCATTTATTCGAGCTAATTTAACCTAAGTTTTGACAGCAATGCAATAATTGCAACGGAAAAAACGAAAACGATTCATATAATAAACTTGCGCAACAGCGCAGCATTTACAATCAAGTTGCAAAAGACAATTACAAGGCACAAACGCCTATCAACAACCTATTCAACAACCTATTCTATTCATCGCGTCGATCACCATCATCATCTCTGTCATCCTCACCATCGTCATCGTTGCCATCATCATCACCATCTCCACCGTCATCACCAGCTGGTTCTTCATCGGATAATTCGACGGTAACTGGTGGATCGAGGACTGCTTTAAGACGCTGACACCAGTCGTCTTTCTTCAAAGATTTCACAACCAGATCCATGATAGGCAAGGTAAGGTTGTCATACGAGTTTTCAGCATGTGCAAGCGCAGCATCAGCACGTCCAATCACCGAGCAATGGCTTACATCAAATTCTTGCCCTAGCATCTGCTCAACGTGACCGGCACATTCCAAGTAACCTCCTCGATGACCCACCGCACGCGCCACATCCGTGAGAGCAGCAACGGCGCGATCTAGCTCGCCAGCATTTAAGATGGAGTTGGCAACCTTCAACAAAAGAAAAGCGTTAAGGACAACCCTTAGCAAGATGGAAACATAAAAGACAGAAGTACAAACTCACCAGCACTACTCCACGAGTGCGCATCCATTCAGCCTCCGAGACAAGCGTATCAACGATGCCTTGGGCCTCGGAGTAGTTGGTCTGAGCCACGTTAAGCGCGGCAGTGCTGACGGCACGCGCCTTCTCAGCTGTAGCAGCCTTAACCCTCTCGGCCTCCAGGTCGATCTCCAACGACTCACATCTGTCGATTTGCTCGTTCAAGCGACGTTTGAGCTCCGCAATCTCAGCGTCCTTGGCGTGGAGATCTCTGTCCTTGCTGGACAGCTGCACCTTGGCTTCAGACAACTCAACCTGGAAATCGACAAAACAACTTAGGCCAGTTTGTTAACAACATAGCAAGAATAAATGAAAACAAATAAACTAACCTCCATCTGCTGCTTGGCAGCTTTCTCTCCATGCGCCTCCTCGACCTTCGATGTCAAATCAGCAACTTTAGCCTCAAGATCAACAATCTTCTGTCGAGCCGCGTAGGCGCGCTCGTTGTCTTGGGCACAGATACGTTTGAACTCGGCCTTCTCCTTGGCCAGTTGCTCCTCAACATTGTGGAGTTTCTTTTGCAGGCCTTCGCGGCCCCATTCCTCGGCCTTCTTATCGGCTTCAAATTTGGCTCTCTCCTCACCAAGAGCAGCCTTGGACTTTTCAAACTCAGCAATACGTTTTAACGAGCGCTCACGATAAGCCTCCCAGTCGGCGCGCTCTCTAACCATTGTTCGCCATTCACGAACTATCTGGTGATTGGCAGCACGAGCGTTGGCCTCTCCAAGTATAAAGGTGCGATATAACAATTCATGGGGTTTTGCCCTTTGCCGGTTGACCTCTACAGGGGTAAACGAATTCAAAAACCACTCGCGGCAAGGGCCAAATTCATGAAATGTATCTTTTTGCTTTAAGCTCCAAGGGGCTTGGTGAGGAGCATCGCCGCGTTCTTCTTCATTGTAAGTTTTATAGTAGATATCGCCAACGGTGTCCTTCGCCCCGATCACGTTTGGGTTAAAACCCCCTGCACCACCAGAGCTCGCGCTGCTAGAAGCGTATCGACCCGTACCCTTAGAAGTAATGACATGCGCGGAGTGGGTAGGGTTTGTAACCTCAGGCCCTTGAACATTAACAGGCTGCTCCATAGCTTTCTTCTTTTCTAACTCCTCCAGGGCCCTCTTCTTCGCCGCTTCGGCCACCCTCTCCTCCTCCGCCTTCCTTTTTCTCTCCTCCTCCTCCTTCCTCTTTCTCTCTTCTTCATCCTTCCTCCTCTTCTCCTCCTCAATCTTCTTCTTCTTTGCTTCTTCTCTCCTCTGATTCTCCTCCGCCTTTCGCTGCGCCTCATCAGCCTTCGCGGCGTCCTGAGCAGCAGTATCAGAGGACTTGATAGTAATCTTCGGCCTCTTCGACGCAGCCTCACTGAACGTGACACCCTTCTCAGGGGTCTTCTTCTTGATCTCTGCAAAAATAATGCAAGTACATTTAAGCAAAGAGAAAAGTATTAAGAAGAGAAGCAAAGAACATACCCGGAGAAAATTTATACAACGAGCGCAAGTTGCTCGTTTTCCCAACCACGGGAAGCACAACAGCAGTAGGCGCGGAAGCCACACCTGCCGTGGTTTCGCTCCTACCTCTCTTCCTGCCAACCAGTTGGGCAGCCACATCTTCTTCTTCCGCCTCGTCATCTTCAGGGGTCGCGCCAGCATCAGGGTTACGAGAACCCGCGCTCCCAGAGCTTTTCGAGCCACCTGCACCAGTTTTTGCCTTAGCTGTACGCGACAAGCCTTCAAATGAATCGCTGATTATCACATAATCATCTAAGTCACTTTGACGAAGGCGAAGAGTACCTTTGACAGCAGCAGTAGTTGCGCGACTCGGGCCAGTACCCTTGCTGGTCACTTCCGGATCGACCTTGGTCTTCTTCTTCTTCAGGGGTTTCTTTTTCTTCTCCTCTGGGTCAATCCCCAGGTCGCGCAACACACCTGCAAAGATTTTAGACCACGAACTTAGCTCGCCGTTGGAAGACCCTACTGACTCCTCGCTGGAAAGATAGAGAATCTCTTTCCCAGCAGAAGTCACAGAGCGCAAAGGACGAGGTTTAGGATATTGCGCACCTTCAGTAGCGGTTGGCGGCGAAGCAAAGGCACCTTCAACCGGAAACATGAAGTTGCCCTTAATCTGGTCATACCAGCTTTCTTCATCATCGCGCAATGGGCGCACGCCCATGGAACCACCAAATGTGGAGAAGGCAGCTTGATACAGTTGCGCCTCTAAACGTGAATGTAAGTAAGTAACAATTAAAGCAAAGTACTTGAAAAAAGGAAAAAAAGAGATAACTGACCTTGATCGCCGATCTTCAACACCGGAACCTCCCTTCTGTTGGGTGACCACTGGTCACTCATCTTAGCCGCTACCAAAACGTTCTCCCCAAACACCCGATTTGGGGTTGGGGTCAGCTGTTGATACCACTGGGCCTTCTTAGGAATCGGAAGGTCTTCCTTCGGTATCGCCTCAGTCCAATCCCGGAAGGGCATGGCAATCGGCAACACCTTTTCACGGATGAATAAAAACTTGGGTTTCCAGTCATGGAAACTCTTGGGGGGATTTAGCAGAATCTTCTTCGCCGCACCACGGCTTGCAAACGAGAAAAAACCCATCGTCCTCTGCAACTGGTAGAAGGCCCGAAACTTCTCTACCGATGGTTCGATGCCATGAGATCGGCATAGGAATTCGAAATGACGAACCCTAACCATCCCAGGTGGGCTTATCTGTGACAGATGGAAGTTGTAGTAATGAAGAATATGCCCCAGGAAGTTTGTAGCTGGTAACCTAAAGTTACCCTGAAGGAAAAAGTCTTCATATAGGGTAATATAACCCGGTGGTGCATCAGCCGCGGTCTGGCCCTGAGCCGGATACCGGGCATCCCACTCCGGTGGGAATCGGAAACTCCGAACAATCTGTTCGAAGAGACCTAGATCCCATTTGAGGACAGGCACTGGACCTTCCTCAGCAGCAGCAATTTCTTGATGTTCTTCACTCATATCGGAAAAAACTTCTGGAAAAACTTGAAGATTTGAAGATATTTTGAAGAACTGAAGAACAACCTTGAAGATGCAAAGAGGTTTGAGAGAAAACAACGAAGAGAGGTGAGAACCTCTCACCTCTCTTCGATTATATATACCCATCGCATTTAATGCGATGGGTAACCGTGCCGCTTTCGCCGCTAGGCTAACCAACGAGAGGCTGCCACGTCAAGCGGAAAACCAGTGGTGACGGCTACCACGCGCGCGTGGGCCTCACTCTCCTGACACGAAGTGCAACCGCCGCAGACGGCATGATGACACCCGTGCCAGAGGTCAACTCAAACGTCGCACTCAGCGACTTATCCAACCAACTTGTCAGAAGTTCAAATTTCGAAGTTTCCCGCCATAAAAATTACAAGTAACTTCATGCAAAAGTTACATGAGTCGCGCAAGCTAAACGTCACCTCCAATAAACCTGCGCGCCTGATCAGACAAACAATAATCCCTAAAGACCTGCCTTGGTACCTGCGCAATTGAAAACAACATTTTCCACATGCGCCACACCAATCAGGATCGAAAGAACATTTCCCCTATCACACTTATTTCTCTTATCTTTATTAAGTCCAGAACTCCAACCACTTGCGTTGCGCATGGTGCAGCACTGGACTGGGGGGACTTGAAGGGGTATGGTCCCAAAAAGTCGCGCAAACCTCCGCCCAGGTTGCGCGCGAGACCATACTCCTTATTTCAGAAAACTTATTAATAATATCCACGCGCGACCTACACACGTTGTAGTTTATCCCGCGCGAGGCAAGGCCCACAAGAGGCTCAGATATCAACACTTAGCATAAAACAATGGAACAAATGAGCATGCTAACCCCGCGCGGGTTAGTTTGCTGTCCAACAAGAGCCACTCGGTAGGGAAGCGCACGGCTACCTACAGTGGTACATAAGGTACAAGTGGCAGTAAAAGGAGCCAATGAGCGTCTAGCAGGCTCTGGTCAATCGTGCGCCATGATCGCCTGACGAAAAGTACACAAGGACGCCTACGTGGCACCAATCAGAGGAGGGAGACAACTGTCCCACGATCTCCACTTGTCTGCTGATGACAGAAGGACAACAAGGCCGACAACAATGACACGTGGCTCCAATCAAGGTGCGCCAGCACCGACGAACGTCTAGAAGCCACTAAGCGGTCGACGCAAGTAAGACAAAGAGCATATCCGTTTTGTTGTCCGCTTCCAGCCCAAGGCCCATCAGCCCATAACCCCTTACACCTCTCCGGCTATAAATAGAGACCTCATTCCACAGGTTAAACATTCTATTCCCTCTACTCTCACTCTTAGCACTTAATTACTCTCAAAGCAGTCGCTTATTCTCACGCCGGAGCCTGGTTAAGAGGGAAACCCCCACATTCCCCTCTTAACGAGTAACGGTGTTTTGTTTTGCAGGATCAGTTTACCAAGTCGGAGCTCAAATATCCTTAAGAAGATTAACCATCATGAAAGGAACATAAACCAATCTAATTAACTCTCTAATTAGATCAGTGTTTCTTCAAATATATTAGTACCCAAAAAAATCTTTTTTTTCAACCCTATAAACTATGGTGAAACATGAGTTACATTATTTAGTATATCAACTATATCCCCTCCCACATTACTTGAGATGAATATTTAACATTTCTCATCCCCTTTATTATTGCACCTTGACCAAAGGAGCATGCCACTTGATGAAAGAGTAAGATTTGTAGCTTCGAGTAGGATGGTTAGACAGTCAATGCTTCATCCTCTAATTTATCTCAATTTATTCATAATGGTGAGACATGTAACTTTTGACTTAGTAAATGAAAGTTGTCGTAAATATTCTTACATTATTATGTAATCTAAGTGTGGGTTCTTTAGTGTAGTTGATGGAGCTTACCTACAAGATTGGCTTCCTCAAAATGGCACCTACTTTGATTTTGCACATACGTTCTCGATTTCAGTGGTAGTTAGTTATTCTATGTCTTTGTACACTTGGTCTAGCCACGCCAATTGCTATCATGGTTGCAACTGGGGCAGAGCCAACAGTGGTGCTTTGATCCAAGGAGGGGATGCATAAAAAGGGCTCAAAAGGTTTTATTTGTGATATTTGATAAAAACGCATGTCAGTGATATTTGATAAAAATGCATGTCAGAGATATTTCATGTAAGGTAGTTTATTTGTCCTTTTGCATGCATTTTATACACCAAAACAAGAATTTTTTAATATATGTCAAAACGGGTCGGTTCTCTTAGGTAATTGGTAAAAAAAAACATGTATTTTTTATACAACTCAACATGGTCAAAGTCTACTTTTTTTTTTCAAAACGGGTTGGTTGTTTTTCTAAATTCGTCATAGAATTCACCGGATGATGTGAGTTATAGAAAGGGATATTGTAACAACTGTATTTATTGTTTTGTTGTTTAGGTTCTTGGGATAGAAAGGCTAAAGATTGAGCTTCAAGAAAGGGGATTAAAGTGTGGTGTTACTACCAATAGGGTGGTGGTACATTGGCAACGGCAAAGCCTTTAAACACTTTGGGAGAGGGAGGTCTTGGGTTCAAGTCCCATAGACGACATTGAAAAAAAAAAATTTGACGTTAAAAAAAGTGTGGTGTTACTTTGAAAGAACGTGCAACTAGGCGTCCATTGAAGATGATACCAAAAAGGTTGCTAGCTAAGAAGTGTGATTCAACAAGCTATTACTAGGTTTTGGAATAATATGTTGGAAGGTTTTTGTTGTCCCTTTTTATATTGTTCATGAATTTTATGTAATAAAGGTCCCAAATATTTTTATATTTCATCCACATCTTGCATACAAATTGATTCAACTCCTTAATGGATCGTATATCGACCCTTCTGATTATTGGCACAACCACATGATCCTCTTAATTTCGATCTGAAACATGGCGACTCTTGACTGTTACCCTGGCGCTGATTTCTTCGCGGAATGATGCAATTCAATTATATCAAACATGCCTAGGCGAATAGTTAAGACTCAAACTTACATAAATATCAATATCAATGAACGAATTTATTAACCCATGATACTTTTTTTAGTATGTGGTACAATTAGTTTTTAAAAAGATTGCAACCAAAGGACTAAATTAGGATCAGATCGTTATCATTATAAATAATCTCAATGTGTCATGTTTTCTTTGTTTATTTGATAAATCAAGTTGTTATAACCAACTTCTTTTTTATTTACGATGAGAAGTAAATGAGAATATATTGTACTTTTGGTTTTAGATTAATAGATAAAAGAAGGGGTGAGTTAACTACTATTCATACACTATTCATACAGTGGGTCGCTTCATACTCAAAAACATATTATTTTGTCCAATCTGGGAAGTTCGCGGGTATTAGCACTAGATATACATACACAACTCATGTAATACACGGGTTTATAACCTAGTGTGGTTAATATAGGCCTATCTCTCGATTCACTTTTGGGCCTAATTAATCACAAATTAACCCATTCTTAAATAATGGGCCAACTATTTTACTTTTACTTTTATTTTTATCTATTTTAGTGGGTTTTGAAGAAAAACCTAATCGACCGACATTCTCACAAGTCACAACGGTCGACTGATCGGAGCAATTCGCGTGTTGAGCAAACCGACTACGTTCAACCTTCCTCTTCACGCCTTCATCGCTCTGCGTAATTTTACTTCTGCTTTTTTTTTTCAATCGGCTGCTTTTACTGTTGACTTCTTAGTTGATGATGGATTATGTCTGTTTATAGTTAATTGCGGTTGTTGAGACTTGATCGTTGTTAGCACAATTATTTTATTTTTTATTTTGTTTCAACTTTATATCATTACCAAGATTATATATAGACTTGTTTTTTTCCTGCTATTTATGCTATGTTATCGTGTATTGTGCATTGTGTATGAAAGGTGGTTTATAAATAATATGTGCACGCCATGTACGCAAAGCGTTCGCCTTCGGCTCTCGTACTGACGAGGACCTATCGCCCGGTGCACCCTTGGTTTTAAAATGCACGATGCACTCCGATGCGTTTTGATCCCAAAAGCCGATGCGCAAGGCGTGACGCGCGTGCATCACGTATGCGAGGCGTTTGTTATTTAAAAAGATATTTATAGATAATATTTTAACTTGTTAACTTTAAATACTAAAAAGCACATAACATATGCGAGGCGTTTGTTATTTAAAAAGATATTTATAGAAAAATGCGCGCATCATGCGAGTGCATCAGGAGCACATTATGCAATTTAGGGCGCATCAGCCTCGCATCATGTAATCGCATCGCATCACCTGGTGCGATCTCAGCAGCGCATCGTGCGCATCACGCATTATGCGCGCATTTTAAAACCAAGGGTGCGCCTGACGCTTTTTTACAACCAAGTTTATTTCTTGAATGTAGCCTGTGTGGTTGTCCCCTTTCAATTGCTTTTCAGTGAGGTAAGCATCATGTTGCCTTGCCAAAAGTTAAAATTATATTTGCCAATTGCCATCAATTATTGGAAATTGAAGCTTTATTGGTGATTTTTACTTGTTTTTAAACTGAAGACTGTACATACTCATTACTGGAAAATAGGAAATTGCATTTTCTCTGTTGAAATATGCATTGTTTGTGGGTTTTTCGCCGCATATTTGTGAAAAATTCATCTCTTCTGAAGTACATATTTAAGGCTATCAATATGTTACATTCATTGTGTACAAGTTTCTGTATAGAGTGAAATGCCATTTTAGTCCCTGTGGTTTGGTCCATTTTGCCAGTTTAGTCCAAAGGTTTGAAACGTTGCCATTTTAGTCCAAATAGTTTTAAATGTTGCCATTTTAGTCCACTGGGTTAACTCCATCCCTTTATTCTGTTAACTAGAAGGGCATTTCGGTCATTTTATATGCAATTCTGTTGACTAGAAGGGCAATTCGACCATATAAAAGGATCGAATTACCCTTCTAGTTAACATAAAAAATGGACGGAGTTAACCCAGTGGACTAAAATGGCAACGCTTGAAACTATTTGGACTAAAATGGCAACGTTTCAAACCTTTGGACTAAACTGGCAAAATGGCACAAACCACAGGGACTAAAATGGCATTTAACTCTTCTGTATATATATGCTGCCTTGGCTTCTTGCATTGTTGTCCTGGAAAATGCAAATGCTGCTTTAATATACACTTTATCATGTTTCATTGAAAATTATATGGTTACTTAGTTCAGTTTGAATTGATTGTTTGTGTCTTAATGACATAAACTAAAGCGATTATTTTACTCTGAGTTCAATGCTTACTTATATTTATCCCTATTTAGTTTACTAAAGAATGGAAGATTCAGAGTTTGCCTTTGAACCTCCAAGCGATGAAGAAATTGACTATGAAGACGTTAGCAATGGCGGAGAAGACGAAGAAGAAAACAGTGATGTAGAAGAAAAAGGATTAAGTAAAACGAAGACACAGTCTCCGTGGGACTTTTCTTCTTACACTGAATCAGTTGCAGAAGAACACGCTCGCAGAAGCACTACTTCCATAGATGATAAAATCTCAAAGCTCATTCAACAACGTAATGCAGAAATAATACCAGAAAAAGACGAGGTTGATGACGATGTTTCTTCTGATTCTGAGCCAGACCGCCAAGTAAGCAGTGTGGATTTTATGTTACATAAAAATCTATACCGCTAGCTAGATCTTTTTTTTCTTCGTATTTTTTAGAGTAAAATGCACGGATAGTCCTTGTGGTTTGCCAAAATTTCATCTTTAGTCCCCGGCTTTATAAAATTACATGTATGTTCCTTGTGGTTTGACAACTTGTTACTCGGATAGTCCCTAATGTGGATGGAGATTAGTTAGTCCAGTTAACTTCATGTGAAATGACAAAATTACCCTTACTATTAAAAAATATAATAATAGTTAGGGTAGTTTTGTCATTTCACTTATGTAGATCAGCATGTCTAATAGGTTAGTTAGTTTAGTAAGTACTAATTGAACATAAGATCAACAATGATACCTATTATGCATGCTAATCTATAGTTGGGATCTTGTATTTATAAAAAATGTTAAATATGTCTTATCCTTAGAACAAAAAAACTTTCAGTGTGTATCAAATTATTACTAGAGTAAAGTACATGGATGGTCCTGGTTTACCAAGATTTTGGATTTGGTCCCTAGATTTCGGAAGTACACGGATGGTTCCTGTGGTTTGCACTTTGTAACACATTTAGTCCCCGCTAACAAATCTAAAGGTAAGCAGGTCCAAGTAAGGGACTAAATGCGTTACAAAGTGCAAACCACAGGGATCATCCATGTACTTTTAGGCAAAACTGGGACTAAATGCGTTACAAATTGCAAACCACAGGGACCACCTATGCACTTATGGAAAGCTAGGGACCAAATCCAAAATTTTGATAAACCACAGGGACCATCCGTCTACTTAAGTCCTATTAATGCTATATCTACCAAGTTATGTAGATTTGTTTGGGTCTGCAGTGGGGTGACGTTGTTAGAGTTTCGTATGTCATAATCTATCAACTTGTTGGTTTTGGTGAATGAGACTCGCATTATCTTAATACGTCATCAAATTGATTTGTTTCAGGAAGATTTAAAACCCGAAGAAGAAGACGATGAGGTTCTTACCGCCGTATCTAGTGGAGATAATAGATCATTCTTTACAAAAGCAGATGGTGTTTCCTTTCATGCAGATTCCTTCTCTAATCTCCACCTTTCTAGGCCATTGCTTCGAGCTTGTGAAGCCTTGGGTTACACGCAACCAACACCTATTCAGGTTATGATAATTTACCGCCACCTTACTTGATGTTTAATTGTTTGATGTTTTTTTATGTACACACGCGTGTTAAATGTTTAAGGTTTAACTTTAGGCAGCATGTATACCATTGGCGCTTACTGGACGTGACATATGTGGTAGTGCAATTACTGGCTCTGGGAAGGTATGTTACAGTTACACATCTCTCAAATTTTAGAGATGGCAATTTTGGCCATTTACTTATCATCAATAGGGTTGATTTGGGTTTCTTTTATCTTTTAACTTGCCCCAGCTTGTTTCTTAATGCAAATTAGTAATTTAACCCCGCACATTGCGGCGTGAGTCAGTTTGATACTTTGATTTGTTACATTAGAAAAAACACTAAAAGGTGAAATACCAGAACGAATAAAACTAGATGGGCCAAACATGTATATTATCAAAGTTAACGTAGAGGGACCAAACATGCATATAAGCAAAGTTAACTAATAAGTAGAAAACATTATTAAAATAGAGGGACTAAACATGTATATTAAGATACTTAAAGTTGAGGGACTAAACATATATAATAACAAAAGTAAAGTTATGGGTGTAAAAGTAAAATGCGAAAGAATTAAAAAAAAGAAAAGAGAAAAAAGGTTTCCATGTGGCAGCCTATGATTGGATACAATGAATTGTGAGACAAACCCACTTGCCTTTTTAATATTCCTATTCCTATATCTTACATTTTACAAGGACATGTACAGTAGAATAATATTTTAATATTATTTTCTTACTTTTACTAATATTTTCTTTATTAGTTTAATTTTTAACTATTAATTTTTTCAATGATATTATTTAAAAAATAAACAATTATTATATCTTACATTTTTGAAGTAGATTAATATTTTAATATTTATTCTTTAATTTAAAAAATAAACAATTATTACTATATCTTACATTTTTGAAGTAGATTAATATTTTAATATTATTTCTTTAATTTTACTAATATTTTTTTAGTTTAATTTTTTAACTATTAGTTTTTTTTAATTATATTAATTAAAAAATTATTAAACTTAGTTTTGTTTGTTATTTTATCTTTATAATACTTTTGAGTATATTTTGTTTTTCATTTATAACTTTATTTGAACGAGTCAAATATAGTCAAATTTTACGGTAAGAAATTTGACCGATATTGTTTGAACAACATCAACATCGCTACGAGTAACGTATTCATTTTTATGGCTCTCTCGATGCGACGATATAAAGTTTGTTGAAGATGAAGTTGTATTTGCAATAAAGATTTTTTGGTACCGTAGGCTATGGCGAGTTAGGTATAGTAACTTTACCGTGATGAATTGAATCGGTACCAGCCAAACAATATCGCTATCGGTAACGACATTCATTTTTTTTTTTGGTTTTCAATCGATGTGTATATCCTCTTGTGTTTGTCTCTTTCGATTGCTATTCCGAGTGCCGGTATCATATTGAACCGACCGAAACCCGCTGCGAAGCGCGGGTAATCTCGCTAGTTTAGAGTTAAATGCCATTTTAGTCCATGTGGTTTGTGCCATTTTGCTAGTTCAGTCCAAAGGTTTGAAACGTTGCCATTTTAGTCCAAATAGTTTCAAGCGTTGCCATTTTAGTCCACTAGGTTAACTCCGTCCATTTTTTATGTTAACTAGAAGGGTAATTCGATCATTTTATATGGTCGAATTGCCCTTCTAGTTAACAGAATTACATATAAAATGGCCGAAATGCCCTTCTAGTTAACAGAATAAAGGGATGGAGTTAACCCAGTGGACTAAAATGGAAACGTTTCAAACCTTTGGACTAAAATGGCAACGTTTCAAACCTTTGGACTAAACTGGCAAAATGGACACTAAAATGGCATTTAACTCTAATATTTATATATAATATATAATGTCTATATATTATTGTCTATGTAGTATTTTTAGTATTTATTGCACTTGTTACTTACAAAAAAAACATTTTTTTTTTGGGATAAAAAGTGTTTTGGGCTAACCTAACTAGTTTTGTGACTTGCCTGTTCTGACCCGAAATGTTGTGACCCGATAATCCAGTATACGACCTGCTCGGCCCATCTTTAGTCTTTATTTGCTATTATTAATCACATTACGGGTGCGGCTAATGTAGAAAAGTAAAGCTCCTGTCTTTTTTTGCATAAATTAAGTTTTGCTCACTTCATTTTGTCAAGTGGATGATTGACTAACTATTAAAATATCTATATAAGTATAACCTCACGATTTGCTGTTATAATTATAAAAATATGTCTTTGATTGAAGATGAGTAATATATTTGTTCAAATTTTGCAGACAGCTGCCTTTGCTTTGCCAACACTAGAGAGATTGTTGTTTCGTCCCAAACGTAGACCTGCAATAAGGGTCCTCATTCTTACCCCTACAAGAGAGTTGGCAGTTCAGTAAGTTTTGTTGAATTTTCAACACGTTTATTTCTTATAAATCATATATGGTATTTAAAGTCACCTAAATTTGTAAGACCCTTACTTGATTTATACAGTTTTTACGATTATACATACACTTTAAATTACGAGATTATTAAAAACATTTTAAGAAATAAAATGTTTCAACATTTTATTATATATATTCGCCGTTTAAAAACATGACGACGAAACATAACGCGGAAGCTTAAATTCTTAATCGTGTTCGGTTCTCCGTTGAGCTTGATCGCCCTCCGGTACTATACATTACTAACTCATTTCATAACACAACCTTCTAAATTGCATTTTTCATAGTTTTGGTTTAATCTTATAATAACTTGGTGTTTTATAAGCATATTTAGTCCATTAGTCATTTATTAGAAAATAAAAGATAGTGTACATGTAACAGTTGGGCACTTCTTTGTTGGATGTTGTAAATAGGATTTTTGTATAATTGTGTTTTGAGTTTTGACTGACTAAACAGGATCCATAGCATGATCGGAAAACTTGCGCAGTTTGTTACAGACATCCGATGTTGCCTTGTTCTTGGCGGGCTTTCAGTGAAGGTTTGTTCACCATCTTGTACGTTTCAGATCGTTTGTTCTTGAGTTCTTTCATCCACTAGTTGAATAAAGTCCAGAAATATTACCATATACTGCAAACATTCTTGATTGCATGTATAGCGGTTATGATGTAAATGGACTAGTGTTGTACCTGTGTATAGCTCGTTATGCTATTCTTATTAATAAAACACGAGGTGTATTTCGAGAAACCTGTATTAAATTTAATGGAATTTATAAAACTAATCAAGAAAACATAGTTTATAACAATTTCAAGTGAAAGAAAGTATTAAATTGACGAAGATTCAAAGATTCAGATCAGACATATGTTAAAGGGACACTGACATATATATTAATGTTCTTTTCTTGTATTAATGAAAAAATGTTACAAAATTTATATGATAGAAGATGTTTGTTATTGAAATTAGAAAAGAAACCGAACCATGCAAAATTAAATTCTTGAATTTAAAGACTGTATATTCTAAAAACAAGGACTTAATAAACGGATAAGAACATGTCAGCTGATATCTCAAACATTATAATTGATTCGGTTAGAATATTAAATGGATTATTCTGAATATCTTATTTCTGTGAATTTTTTTTTCTATAATGAATGTAAATTACTTGTCAGGATCAAGAAGCAGCATTGAGATCCATGCCAGATATAGTGGTGGCCACCCCTGGACGTATAATAGATCATCTAAGCAATTCTATGTCGATAGATTTGGACGATCTTTCAGTTCTAATCCTTGATGAAGCAGACCGTCTTCTTGAACTTGGGTTTGAAGCTGAGATTCGTGAATTGGTAATCCTAAACTTTAAAGGGTATATATATAAGATCAGGTTCATGCGAGAACTCCTCCGAGTCGCGTGAACTTGAGAATTCCGATGGAAATTTTCTTCTTGTGCGAGTTTTTCAACCAAATTTTGCACAAACGTAGATGAACATCTAACTAAGACATTGTAATTTAAAAAAAAATAGGCTAGCTTTCATTTATGCTAGGTTTTTGATCGCTTACACTGACGTCACCCTTTTTGGCGGTACACCTATGTAAATTGTTGTTACACTAATGTAAATTTTCGTATACAATATATTATTTCTGAAAAGGTAATATAATTAAAAAAAAAAATTCTTATTAAAAAAAGATTTTTTTTTTCAAAAAGTTCTTGTGGTTCTCGCAACTTGGGGCAATTCTCATTTTTACCTTTCTCTCTCTTTCTATATATAGAGGCCGGTTAACGTACAAAAGGCTCTTAACGTGTGATGGCACGCGACCACCAATATGACCTGCGTAATTATGCAAATAACGTGCATAATTAGGGTTAACCCAACCCATGTGTAATTATGCAAATAACGTGCGTAATTAGGGTTTAACCCAACCCATGCGTAATTATGCAAATAACGTGCATAATTATGTATTATAAATTTATAACGTGCATAATTATGCAAAGTTAATTACTATTATGCCACCGCGTTCAATTGAAGGCCTAGATTAGATCAAATGTGCGGTTGAGATGCTTGCGTACGCATCGCACAATAAGGTGGTTTTGTATTTTAAACTTTGTCTCTCTCTCTCTCTCTATATATATATATTATATATTATTTATGAGCATTAACTTGTGAAGTCCTTGAATACTCTTGCAAGTGCCACCTAAAACACCATTTAAGTTTCTCGTAACGTCTCTGCTCTTTTTTTCTAACAATATATTTGCTAGATAGGACTTCTAAAAATGTTTTAGTTTATTAACTAGTATTTGTAACCATTGAAGGTTAGACTTTGCCCCAAACGAAGACAGACGATGCTGTTTTCAGCTACTATGACTGAGCAAGTTGACGAACTTATTAAATTATTACTGAACAAACCCTTGCGTCTCTCTGCCGACCCAACCACAAAGCGACCACCAAAGTTAACAGAGGAGTATGTGCAATAATTATGTTAATTAAGACTTAGAGCTATTATCTTCCTGTAAGGAATATCATAAAAATGCCAATATGTCAACTTTTTTAACTTACGTTTACAGGGTCGTTAGAATACGAGGGAAGCTTGAAGGAAACCAAGAGGCTGTTCTTCTTGCATTGTGTTCTAAGACATTTACATCCAAAGCGATCATATTCAGGTAACTCTAAACATGAATCGACTTCGTTACACGCGGTACGATGATGACATTAACTTGTGATGCCCGCGTGTGACATGACTTGTTTTTGACTTTGTCACACACTCACACGCGTTACGTTCGTGACATTAACGTGGTTAGGCAGAGAAGTGTGAAGTTATTAAGTAGAAAAAAATGGGGGTCAAAGTTGACAGTTACTAAAAGTTAGGGGTCAATATGGCACTTACCAAAAGCTAGGGGTTGAATGTATAAATTCAATAAAGGTTAGGACTCAAGTGAAAAAGGCGTTGTTGGAACCACCGACCAGGCCTTTTAAGATATTTGAAGTTCTTAGAGATCTATTTTTTGACATACGCACAACTTTTTATGCTATAGATTTGTGGACATTTTGCACTTTTGTTTTGGACTGACATTTACCATAAATATGTTAGCGGAACAAAACAAGCAGCACATAGGTTGAAGATTTTATTTGGTTTAGCTGGCTTTAAAGCTGCCGAGCTTCATGGAAATCTCACACAGGCACAACGTTTAGATGTGAGTTAAGAAGAAATATAGAACAAGAGATTGATGTAGTTGCTTGCATAGTTGTGATATCATACGCTTTTTGTCTCTATAGGCGTTGGAACTTTTCAGAAGGCAGGAAGTTGATTTTCTGATAGCTACTAACGTTGCTGCTCGTGTAAGTGGCCAACTTTTTTAATCATTATTTGTTTTTTATACACCACATAAATGAGTTTAAATCATGAGAAGATTGCTAGAAAATGCTGTGGTGAATATTAACCTTTTCAATGTTTTTTTTTTTTTTTTCCACAGGGGCTTGATATTATTGGAGTCCAAACGGTTATCAACTATGAGTGCCCACGTGATCTTACTAGGCAAGTTCTCTCTGTTCTTGCTGTTTAGAGTTTACCACTTAACATGTATATGCAACTTATTTGATTTCCTGATTATGTTTGAACAACAAATTCTGCTTTTGATTATTTGAATATCTAGTGGTCAAATAATCAGTTTTGTGTAACTAGTTTGTACTGCTTGTAACATATCTGATTATCTAAGGATAAAGTGAAATTAACTCTTTACCCTTTTTTACCTTTTATTTAAACGGGTCGTGTTCGTGGGTTGGCGGGTTCAACCCGACCCGAACCTGAAAATTTTAGATGAACACGACCCGAACCCGAAAATCATGTCATATCTATGAACCCGAACACGACCTGAATATTTGCAGGTTGACCGGAACACGACCCGTTCAACCCTAATTTTTTTAATTTAGATTTTTTTTTGCAAATTAATATATAAAAACAAAAATTAACACAAACGTATATATTACAATTGCATTTTAATTATAAAATCTTATGTCAAATTCTCTTTTTAAGTTATAATTATGGCATAAAATACACACCCAATTTAATCTATGACATAAAACATATTCTAAAAAATAAAATATAATATAAATGGGTTAAACAGGCCAACCCGCCAACCGAATGGATTGACACGAACCCGACCCATTTGGCTAAACGGGTTTGCGGGTTCAACCTGAAAGGCTGAAACTGACCGGAACTCGTTAGACTAAACCCAAACCCGCGAATTTCGTGCTGGGTTCGTGTCGTGTTTTTGGGTCGTGTCAAAAATTCACACCCCTACATTACATTGCAGGTCTTTTTTACCCGTTCCAAATAATGTCATGTTTGGTCATTCTGTATATTAATGTCTTACTATTTTAAATAATTAGTGTTTGAAAACATTTGAACAGTATGATTGTTACAACGTCAAGCAAATCAAAGCCAGCACTATGTTTTAAAGCCCGTTTTAGTGATGTTTATTTGATTCCGACTATTCATTACCAGTCACTTTCAAAATGCACATCCAAACATCCCCTCTATGTTAACTGTAGCATGCATCTTTTTTATGATCTTGTGATAATCATGGATCATGGTTCAAACCTAAAAAGATTTATGTTATGTGTGGATCAATATTCTTCTTTATAGCTATGTTCATCGAGTCGGTCGGACTGCTAGAGCTGGTAGAGAAGGCTACGCTGTTACGTTTGTCACCGACAATGACAGATCTCTCTTAAAAGCTATTGTGAGTACACTTCTCTTCTTAACATCAAATTTATTTATTTATTTTTGTCATCATTTTCTGTCTCATGTTAGAGCTATGTGAGTTTTTTTTTATTATTACAGGCAAAAAGAGCTGGTTCAAAGTTCAAGCGTCGTACTGTCGCTGACCCAGCAATAACTAAATGGAGCCGAGTAATTGAGCAAATGGAGGATCAAGTAGCATCAATTCTTAGAGAGGAGAGGTTCGTAACTTTGTATAATTTTTAACGAGTAATTATCATTGTTATATTCTTTGTATAGCAATAACTTCAAGATTTGTTATTTGTAAATGATATAGGGAAGAAATGGCCTTAAGAAAAGCTGAAATGGAGGCAGACAAGGTATTTACAATTGAATTTATTTAGTCTATTGTTTCAAAAGTTGTATATTTATTTTTGAGTAAAATGCCATTTTCGTCCCTGAGGTTTGGCCACTTTTGTGACTTTCGTTCAAAGGTTTGTTTTTCCGCATCTGGATCCAAAAGGTTTGAGATCTTGCCATTTTCATCCAACTTGTTAACTCCATCCATTTTTCTCCGTTAAATGAGGGGCATTTTCATCTTTTTAGGCATTTTTTTATTAAAACAAAAAACACTTAGAAATAAAGATCCATCTCTTTTGACTTTCTCGCCACCCAAACCCTCTATTAGATAGTTTATGTAGTGTTTATATATTAGATCATACTAGAGGGTTCTATGTGTAAATATTATATCTATATATACTTGATGTATTTACCATTATCCATTACAATAATACGATACAACAATTCTGAATTACCAAGTTTATCTCCCTCTAATAATCACAAAAAGTCTAAAAAGACGAAAATACCCGTGACTTAACGTTAAAAATGGATGAAGTTAATGAGTTGGATGAAAATGGCAAGATTTAAAACCTTTTGGATCCAAATGCGGAAAAACAAACCTGTGGACGAAAGTCGCAAAAGTAGCCGAACCTCAGGGACGAAAATGGTATTTTACCCTTTACTTTTTTGAGTAAGACGAGTTCAGTAGGAAATGCATCAAAAAAGCACTTCGGATGATTTTCAACCTACTTGACCTGTTAGATTTTAGCTATTTTTTTACTTTACTCGTAAACCCGTGAGAGAAGAAAACATCACCGGAATCAACCCATGCACACATGAACGGGTCAAGATTATGTCCTCTACTTAAATTGGAAAAGGCGTGTATTCATAAATTTTGTATTTCTATTGTATTTCTATTAATTTTGTCTTTGCAGGCAGAGAATATGATTAGACACAGAGATGAAATAT
Source organism: Helianthus annuus (assembly GCF_002127325.2). Classification (NCBI taxonomy): domain Eukaryota; kingdom Viridiplantae; phylum Streptophyta; class Magnoliopsida; order Asterales; family Asteraceae; genus Helianthus; species Helianthus annuus. Next base: position 129,515,841 of record NC_035445.2, read on the forward strand.
TTTCTCGTCCCAAAAGGACTTGGTTTGTTACAGAGAAGGAGAAAAAACTCGTTGCTAATGCTGGAAAGGTGATATTTCCATTTATACCAACTTTCTATATGATATTCAAGTATGATCAAAGTTCTCAATATTTTCTTGGCTAGTTAGTATATGTACCATGCTTGTGGATATTTCAAAAACGGTTCATTAATAAAGGGTGTTGCTTTATTTGTCAAATTAACGCTAGACTTATCAAGGCTGTTATTATTTTTCTTTTTCTTTTTTTTTTGTAATCTCTATGCAATGTGATAATTTAGGTGTTTGATAAAATATATGGGCATCATCTAACTGAACATGATTTTATTTTTAGAGTTATTTGCCATTTTCGTCCATGTGGTTTGTCCAATTACGCCAGTCCAGGCCCAAAAAAAAAAATCGTGCCATTTCTGTCCCGGACGTATCCAAAAATGCCAGTTTAATCCAAAAAAGTTAACAGCCGTTAACTTTGACTGTTTAATGTGGCCACACACACAAAAACACTGAATCATCATCTTCATGGAGATTTTCGCCATCACCACCTCCACCCTTCATTAAACAATAGGTTTCGATAGACGTTAGTTTTTTGGGCAGAACGAGCATGTTTCAAGAATGTCAAGGACGGAAATGATACAAATTTGAAATTTGGTCTGGACTGGCATAAGTGGACAAACCACAGGATGAAAATGGCAGTTAACTCTTATTTTTATCTCTTCCATTCACCTTTTTTTCTTGTCGAAAGATATTTAACGATCAAAGGGAGAGGCATAATCACCTCATGAGCACCTGAGACAGTCTTACAGATTCTCTGTTTTTACTTGCTAAGTATTCTATTTTTTTTGTCCCAAAATTAATTTGTGGTTTGGCTATTTACTGTTCTGCCCTCAGGAGGCCGATAAAGGTTCTAAAAAGAAAGTGATGAGTGCTGAAGAAGCTGAAGAGCGTAGGAAGAAAGAAAAGAAAAAGAGAGAGCATGAGGTGATTATGCCTCTCCCTTTGATCGTGTAATATGAAAAAAGAAGAATGAGATAAAAGATACACTGAAACTGATTCAAATAATCAGAAAAAAATGGTATTAATAATTCTTGACTACTTTGGTGGCAGAAAAATCTTCCAAGAAAGAAAAGAAGGAAACTTGAAGCATCTAGAGAGATGCTGGAAGATGAAGCAGAAAATGAGGTTTGCCACACACCGTTTTTTTAAGAGTTAACTGCCATTTTTGTCCCCGTGGTTTGTCTAATTATGCCAGTTCAGGTCAAATTTCAAATTTGTACCATTTTCGTCCCTGACATTCTTGAAACATGCCAGTTCTATCCAAAAAACTAAGGTTAAATCGAATAATTAGACAAACCACAGGGACGAAAATGACAGGTAACTCATGCTTTTTTGGACGGAACTGGCATATTTCAAGAATGTCAGGGACGGAAATGGTAAAAATTTGAAATTTGGTCTGAACTGGCATAATTGGACAAACCACGGGGACGAAAATGACAGTCAACTCCTTTTATTTTAATAATTGTGAAACGCCCCGGTCTTTGTGATCAGTTAGTTAAATCAAATTCAGGATCATAGTTGTGAATAGCGGCTATAGTGCTCGCTATAGTGTGATTTGTAGCGTATAGGTCATATGTATTGGAGATTGACTTGAGGTGTCAAAACAGGGGAAAAGGCTTGGGTCAAAACAGGTAATTTATAAGTGCGAGCCAAAATGGGTGGGTTCATTAGGTTGGCCCACCCAAGGTTTAAAAAGGCGGAAACGGGTATCGAGGCGTTTTCTCTTAGCCTCACAAGGCGTAAGCCTCGAGGCAGGTCGAGGCGTAAGCCTCAAAACATTATTAAAAAAATTAAAGAAAAATATATATCTCTCATAAAATCACAAATTACCATAAAACAAACATTATAAATAGAAAATAGAAAAACAAACAAGGTTTAACATAAAACAAACATCATAAAATAGTTCGAACAACTTAAATTAGTAATGTTATGACATCTAAATATCATAGAACTCGTTTTCCTCCGCATCATCATCCTCAAAGTTTTCATCTGGCGTATTTAGATCGTCATCATCATCATCAACCAAATTAATAACTCTTTTCCTTTTCCTCCTAGATGATGAACTCTCACCTTTTTCCTCATTTGACATTTTGACCCGGCAACTCCACCAATACCATCTTCATCTCCACTTGGGTTAGCTATCCACTCATCATCCGACAAAACATCATCAGCAACTATCGGGACTTCATCATCTTTTAGATTCGTCTTCTTTATAAACATTTGCTACAATCTCCTATTGTACATAACGTACACCAACTTGTTCATCCTATTCGTGCATAACCGATATCTTCTTTTCGATTAGATTTTTTTAACCTAATAGATGTTTTTTAACTGAACTATTGGGTTGGCCCACCAATTAAGCCTAATAAACACTAAATGGGTCTAAAATAAAGTCCAAAAAACCTAAAATTTTCCATTTTCACAAGGTCTGGTGAGGCTTAAGCCTCACCGCCTCGCCTCACCGCCTCAGCGCCTCGGACAGCCTCGGAAAGCCTCGGATGACTGAGGCCTAGGTTTCAGTTGACCCCTATGAGGCTAAGCCTTTAAGGCGTTTTTTCATAGCCTCAGCCGAGGCGTAAGCCTCGAGGCGGGCCTCGGAAAGCCTTTTTAAACCATGGGCCCACCAACAAATTGTCCATTTTTGGATTTTTATATGATCAGGAAAAATATATTGTAAAAATAATAAGCTATCCCTCTTATGAGTGTTTAGTAGATTTAGTAATTATCGAGTTATATCATCCCTCCAAAGTATATTTATAACAACTAAATGTCAACCATCCTCATCTTTTATTTAAGTTGAAATTATAAGAAATAGTTTGCAAAATGGCAGACACCGTGTGCCATGATTCGGTTTTATGCTTTAGATGTAGGTAGAAAAATAGTTAGTTTTAAAGAAGAATACACATGGTCATTCAATCATGTCAACACTGCGCTTATTAGTTTTATTAAAACTCCTATACGAGGTAGAGGTGTAATTGCAGACGAGCCCATCCTATCCGAGCTCACCAAAGCTAGAGCTAAGCTCGTTTGTTATTTTATCATAATATATATTATCATATGTAGCTATTATAATACGCTCCGCTTGCGGTATGGGCATATAATGTATATGTGTGTTGGCCCTCGGGGGGCAAAAGTGAAAGTGCACTAATTTTAACGTTATTTTACTAATTTCGTGAAAATAACATAAAAAACGGCGGACGGTTAATCATGCATCATGTGGTGGCGTTGGTAGCCGAAAGACTAGGGGGTACATGCACTAATTGGCCTTTGTTCCAATTGCTGAGTGTTATGTGCCTTATGTCCGCAAAACTACTATCGAGCCGAGGGTCTCACCGGAACCAACCTCTCTATTCCTACGGGGTAGAGGTAAGGTTGTCTACATCTTACCCTCCTCAGACCCTACCTTAGCCTTGCTATTGGTGGGATTTACTGAGTATGATGATGATGATATGTAGCTATTATAATCAGAATTATATATTTCATGATATTTATTATGTAAATATATTTATTTTGTAAAACAAGCTAGTATATTTATGTAAATAATTGGCTTGTTTAGGCTTGCGAGCCTAATACGCGGTTCAGTGTTCTTTTTTATTATCAAGGTGACTTTTATTTTATTTTCAAAGAACTGACTAATATAGTCATATCAATCTCAGGGCAACAATAGAAGCAAGAAAGACAAACCTGGGATTTCTCTAGTTGATTTGGCATATAGGCGTGCGAAAGGAGCAAAGGGTGCTAAAAAAGCAGCTGATGCGGGCAAGGCTGTGAGGACCAATAAGAAAGGAGCAAAGAAGTCTTCTTCTCGTGTAAGTAATTCAAGACCAGAAGAAATGAAGGAACTTTTTCAAAGTGATATGAGTGAAAAGAAGCAAAAAAGAAGCTTGGGTGGCAAGAAAGCCTCATCGTTTAAGAGCAAGTCAAGGTAGTTACACCTTTAGCTCTCTTATGTCTTTTCCACTCCATGAATTGCTCTCGTTGATCGTGGCTAAATAGTTGTTCCTTTAGCTCCTGGCTGTTTAGTGGTTCTCGTTTGAACTCACTTTGTTACAAAAGTATGCCCAAAATCGCAAGTTACTTTTAACGGGTGTTCATAAAATGCAGCAACCGACCGAACCACTGAAAGTGAAACAAGTCAGCCGGTTTGGCCGGTTTGAGATCCAAACAGTTTGGTTTTTGCGGTTTTCCAGTTTTAACAGTTCGGTTAGGTTCGGAACTGGCCGTTCATCCTTTGTTATGTGTATATATATATAGGGTGGGAGTTGGCTACAAAGTCTATTTTTCCTACAAAGTGTAAAGAGTCATAAAACACCATAATGTCAACCATAAAACACACAGTAAACCCACATGTAACAAAGTGAAGATTACTAAAACGTCATATTTGTGGGTTTTGTGTTGTGTTTGGATGATAAGGCTTTGATTATCGAATAACTAACATTAGTGTGTTTTATGGAATGTTAGGGTTTGTATATTGTGTTTTAGTTATCTTCACTATGTTATTTGTGGGTTTTGAGTGTGTTTTATGGCTGAAATTGTGGTGTTTATGACTTTATACACTTTGTAGGAAAAATGGACTTTGTAGCCTAACCCCACCCTATATATATTCATTTTCGAAATATGTAATTATGGATGTATAATGATCATGAATCATTTCATCATTTTAAGATTTTATTACAAACTAATGGTATTTGAAAAAAAAAAGCGCCTCAAACTGCCAACCGTTACTAGCCAGACCCACACCCACCCAACCGGTAAGTTTGGTTTATCATACTTATAAACAGTTCTGTGAACACCCCTAGTTATTGTAAGTAGTAAACTTTGCCTAAACCCTTAAGTTTTATTATGCAAATTTAATTGTTAAAAGTTGCAAAAACTTGATACTGGTTTGGCTCTTTTACGTCTTTGAGTTCATCTCTTAAATGTTGTGTTACAGGTACAAGCGGAGGTAGTAGTGTTAATCAAGATGAGAAGAAACTCATTCTCGTCTGGGTCAGTACAAATTTCTAACGTACAAGCGGAAGCAGTATTGTTAATCGATATTAGAAGGAACTCATTCGGGGTCTTACAAATTTTTAATATATTTTGACTGTGTTTCTACCCACAGGTTTGATTGAAAAATGATTTAATGTTTATATTTTGCTAATGAGGATTGTAGAATTTTACAATTTAATTTCAGCAGGAGGCAGAACATTGAAGATAATTAGGGCTGTAAACGAACCGAACGTTCAGCGAACAGTTCGTGAACAGTTCGGCAGGAAGTTCGTTTATGTTCGTTCGATTAGCTTAACGAACGAACACGGACAAAAAATTTTGTTCGGATAGCTTAGCGAACGAACACGAACACAGATCTCGTTCGTTCGACTGTGTTCGTGAATGTTCGGTAATATGTTCAGTTACGTTCGTTCATGTTTGTTTGATAATATTAAAAAATAATAAACTTTTAATCTAAACATATTGAAAACTTGAAACCCTAGTTAGCTAAAATTTGGACATTCTAAGACATTTTTGGGGATAATTATATATAAGTTAGTTAAACTTGATTCATTGTTTGGCGGTGTAGTAGACTTCTTGTGTTTTGATTTAAGGATAACAATGTTTTTATTTTTTGTTATTTTCAAGTTAAATGTTCGTTTGTGTTCGTTTTTATTTGCTTGCGTTCGTTTGTGTTCGAGGCCAGTGTTCACGAACTATTCGTGAACAACTGAATTTCCTTAACGAACGAACACGAACATAAACTTATGTTCGGTATGTGTTCGTGAACAGTTCGCAAACATGTTAAAATCCTTAACGAGCGAACACGAACATGGTCTTGTTCGTGTTCATTCGGTTCGTTTACAGCCCTAAAGATAATAGAGGTCACTACTAGGAGTGTAACAAAAATACTCTTTCGAATCATGAGATACAAAACTATGGTTTAAGGAAAAGACATCCAAATGGTCTAATTACGGTTTAGAGGTTTTGAACAATTTTTTTTTTTTTAAAGATTTTCAAAAAATTAAATCATACAAAAATATAAGATGGTTTATTAAGGGATTTATAGGAGAATGGAGAGGTTCTTGTTAGAGGTGTACAAAAAGCCGGTTTGGAAATTCACCGGTTTGTAACATGGCCTCCTAAACCGGTTTGCCCCAAACCAATTTGAACCCGACCCAAACCATTAGTTTGTATACCAATTCGATATCTCGTTCCCTGAAACCGGTTTGGATTTGACGCGGTTTGAAAAACCAATTTTAACCAAGTTAACTAGTTTCAACCCAACCCAAATCGAAATTTTTTTGGCCCTGTGTGAAATAAAAAATTTGGGCCCTATTCGCGAATCTTAATTTTACATAAACCCATTAATCATTCAATCAAATATATAAAAAACTATAAACATATGAAATCACACAATAACACTAAAAGTTCTAAAATAAAACAAGAATCTCAAGAATTTTATACCTTAATCTCAAGATTATCCACCCACAAAACCCTGGAATCGCCCTTTGAAACCACTCGATGATGATGATATCCTTGCTTCCTCACTCGATTTCGACCTACCAATCCACTCTGTTGCAATGATGATGAATGAATGAACCCAACCACCAGCGTGAATGATCGACGTTCTGACTTCTTCTATTGCCCAGCAGCGCCCACAATTGGGTTATGATTTTTGAAATACGTTTGTTTATTAGCCACTTGGGGCCTGGGCTTGTTAATTAGGCACAGATTGGCCATTGGGCCTTTTAACTTTTAAGGGTTACTTATCTCATTCTTCGTATATGTTGTACACTTATAACACAGACCCATTTAACCTTTTTTTGGTTATACACAGCCCTTTAAGGATATATTTATAAAATTCTTCGTATATGTTGTACACTTATAACACAGACCCATTTAACCTTTTTTTGGTTATACAGAGCCCTTTAAGGATATATTTATAAAAAACGTACAGATTTTTTTTTTAAAAAAAAAATATATATACAAAAAAAATTGAAAATTTTTCGGTCCCTATCTTGGTTTAGACCCTGAGCGCAGGCCCACCCTGCACTTGTTCAGGGCCGGCTCTGTCTATATGACTGACTCGTCATTGATCTTCGGATAATCTCTCTCTAGTGTGTGTATAAGCCGCCACTATTACATCTATTGAAGCATTAAATTGAGAAATATAGGTTTTTATAATATAATATAATATAAAGTTATGCAAATTGAAGAGAACGATATTTTGAAATATCCAATGCCATGTGTATTTGTATCAAAATATAAAAAAACAAATAACAACTCAATAATCCACTTAGCACCACTAGATGCTAGTCTTCCAAGTCAACGTCAACTCCCTTTTTCTACATTGTCATCTTCCTCTCATTAAAACAAATAAACCCAATAATAACTACTATTATTCAATTATATTCAATCTGATCATTTGTAACCAGCATCAATGGATTCCACCCTTGTTTTCTCTCTCATCATCCTTCTCTCTCCTCTCTTCATCACTTCCTCATACTCACAATACACCTTACCAGACCACCACTTCATCAACTGTGGATCATCTTCTTCCTCCAACTTCACCGGCAGAACATTCATCGGAGACGACAACCCGGCCACGTTTACTGTCTCTGGTGGCGTTACCGCGGGCAACCCGGCATCCAGTTTGCCCACAATCTACCAAACAGCAAGAGTTTTCGCTAAGAAATCATGGTACTGTATATTAGAAAGAATATATTAGTTACAGTTTATCCATGTTAAAAAAAGTTACGGTTTATTAATAGGAGATATCATTTGACTAGGTTTCGTTGTACTATTACTACTATTTGAATTGCCTAGCTGCCGACAATCCGCTGCCAATTTTCTAACAATCTACCAAATACTATTAGAAAGAATATATTAGTTACGGTTTATCCCTTGTCTGTTAAAAAAAAGTTACGAGGAGATATTATTTGATTGGGTTTCGTTGTACTATTAGTACTATTTGAATTGCCTAGACAACCCAATTCCCTGACAATCTACCAAACAACAAGAGTTGTACCGGTAGAAAGAATATATTAGTTAAGGTTTTTTGTGATGATATTTGTATAAATAAGAGATGCTATTTGATCACGTTACTATATTGCGCTATTATTATTATCTTAATTGCCTCACCGCGGAACCTGATTGTCAATTCTCTGACAATCATGGTACTATTAGAAAGAATGTATTAGTTAAGGTTTTTTTTTTTTTTTTTTTTTTTTTTTTTTTGTGATAGCATTTGTGTGAGTAGGAGATATTATTTGATTAGGTTTCGTTGTACTATCTTTATTATGTGATATTGAATTGCCTCATAGCCAACACCACTGTCAATTCTTTGACAATCTACCAAATAGTATGAGTTTTCACTTAAAAGTATGAGGTTAAGTTATTATATAAATGGGTTAAGATACAAACTGGCTTAATGTGAGAAGTGAAGGGATTTTTATTTTGTTTTATTTTTTTTTTTTGAAATTTTTCCCATCTTATTAATCACGTATTTTAGTCTTAAAATCTAAAAAAAGTCATGATTTTACACTAGGAGAGTAATTGTAATTACTCTATAAAATTACATAACTATTCTACTGGTGTAATTACTCTATAAAATTATATAACTATTCTTTTTTACCTTTTACCTTTTATTTTTTACTTTTTTATACATTTGATTTTTTTAACGGTGAGAATCTTTAACTTTAACACGTAGTATTTTATTCCTTTTTACTCTTTTATACATTTGATTAATAATACACAATACCTTACAGGTTTTCAATGATCCATAATGTCTTACACGGTTTTCATTATTCCACAGGTACGAGTTCCAGGCAGACTCGAACAACACTTTCGTGATGATTCGCCTTCATTTCTCCCCATTTCTTTCCAACGGAATCGACTTATCGAATTCAAAATTCGACGTCTCAGCTTCCGGCTTCCCTCTGTTATCCGCCTTTAGCGTCGGTAACACGTTACAAATCAAAGACTTCATAATCCCAATTGGATCAGAAACACATTTCAGAATTGAATTCACACCCACCAGTCAATCATCCCCAGCTTTCATAAACGCCATTGAAGCTTTCACAACACCATCTGACTTGTTCCGCCAAGGCGTTAGTTTACCTCGTGTATCGCCTGCAGGGGACAATGGTAACGAGAATAACTTATCGTCATCATTTGCACTCATCCCACATTATAGAATTAACGTTGGAGGACAAAACATTGAACCCGAACGTGACACTTTAAGAAGAAGTTGGATACCTGATGATCCATACATCTTCCAAAGTGTGCCAGCAAAGAACATTAGTTTCTCCGGCACATTGATGTATAACGGACAGGGTTCTAGTCCACAAGATGCTCCTGATGATGTATATAAAACAGCGAAAGAACTGACCAACAGTTTGGTTAATGTAACATGGAATTTCGAGGTTAGTAAGAGCGCGATGTACCTAGTTCGAGCTCATTTTTGTGACATTGTAAGCACAGGCCTTGTTGACGCGAATGCCGGATTCAACTTCTTCGTCTACAGCCACCACAAGGAGGAGATTCAACCGGGAAATAGAATGAACGCGCTGCAAGCTCCGTTTTATGTTGATACCGTGGTGGATTCGGTTGATTCGGGGTTTTTGAATGTTAGTATTGGCGCGGTTAGAGGTGACAACCAGACCGCGTTGTTGAATGGGCTTGAGATTATGGAGTTAGTGACGAATTCGGGTGTGGTTGATCATGGAAGCAATGGGAAGAAGAGCAAGACATTGTATATTGTGATTGGAGGTGTTGTTGGAGGTGTGGCTTTGGTGTTGGTGTTGTTGGTTGGTTTTTTTATCGGGTCGAAATGTGCGAAGGCGAAGCCGGTGGTAGGGGTAAAACCGGAATCTAACGCGGGGCCATCGCACGGCCGGAGTTCATACACCACCATAAATATGGACTTTACGATCACCCACTCGTCGCCGATGCCTAATTTGAATCTTAGCCTTCGGTTTCCGATTATTGATATCTTGAAAGCAACAAATGGTTTCGATGAGAGGTTATTGATCGGAAAAGGCGGGTTTGGGAAGGTCTATAAAGGAACGCTTCCCGATGGTGTGATAGTCGCGGTGAAACGAGGCGAAAAAGGACACGGGCAAGGTAGACCCGAGTTTGTGACGGAAATTATGGTGTTGTCGAAAATACGACACCGTCATCTCGTAACTTTGATAGGGTATTGTGACGAAAGATCCGAGATGATACTTGTGTACGAGTTTATGGAAAAGGGTACCCTTCAAGATCACTTATACGACGAGAACAAAGTTCACCCGAAGCTTTCATGGACTCAGAGACTCGAGATTTGCATTAGCGCGACTCGAGGATTACATTACCTTCACACGGGATCAGATGGAGGTATAATTCACCGTGACGTCAAGTCAACAAACATCTTGCTTAACGAAAACTACGTTGCAAAAGTTGCCGATTTTGGGATATCGAGGTTAGATAACGTGGACGAAACTGAGATTTCGTACATCAAAGGGAGTTTCGGGTATTTGGATCCCGAATACATAAGATGCATGAAACTGACACAAAAGTCAGATGTTTACTCTTTTGGAGTAGTGTTACTTGAAGTGCTATGCGCGAGACCAGCACTCGATAACACACTTCCTCAAAAGGAAGCGAATTTGGCGGACTGGGGGATCAAGCATATACAAACCGGGAAAGTGGAGGCGATAATGGATCCGTATCTCATAGGTACAATAAACCCGAATTCGTTAAGGAAGTTTTTGGATACGGTTGAGAGGTGTTTGAAAGACACGGGAGATGAGAGGCCGAGCATGATCGATGTGCTATGGGACTTGGAATACGCGTTGAAGCTTCACCAAATGTCTGTGGACAAAGAGCCGTATGAAGATAGCACGATGAATACGTCGTTGGAGTTGCCAATGTCGATGATTCATCGCTTGCCTTCTAATGCCAACGACGATGATTCCCAAGTGAATGATTATAGCCGGGCCACGAACTTTCCGACTGAAAGTGAAAGCCAAGTATTTTCCCAATTGAACATGGGTGAAGCTAGATAGCACATATGAGCAATCAAGGGGTGTTACGTAATGTTGGTGGTCATTTGTGATTATTTGTACTATTTATTTTGATACATGTAATATGTTGTAGATGGTGTTTTTGGGTGACAGGTGAATACATAGTGTGTCAAGAAATAGGAAATCGTGTAAGAAAAGAAAAGAAATGTACTTTTTTTTTGTAGCTATATTTGAATAATGTGTTTTTGTTAAACTTGGTATTGATAATAGCATTTGTTTTTTTTTTTTTTTTTGAGTAAATTACTTTTTGAGTCTCTTTTTTTATGTGTTTTAACCACTTAAGTCTAAAAACAAAAAGTTTAAAGACCTGAGTTCCATAAGCATTTTCTTTAACCATTTGAGTCCAAATTTCTAACCCAGATAGAATTGAATTTTATTGTTAAGTTTTGTTAAATGATCAAATTACCCCTATAAATATATATAAACTAGTTTGCATACAACCCAGTTAGAAAAGCTCCCCCCTCTCTCTCTAACAATGTGTTCCTGAGTTAAGTTAAAGAGAGAAAAGAAATGATTCTTTTTCTTTTCTTTTCTCTTCGGTTCTTTCCAAATTGGAAAGATTAATTTTAAACAAAAAATATCTTATTTTCTCTTCTTTTCCTCCCTTTAATGAGACTCTGGAACACAACTAAAAATTATTTTCTTCCAAATCTTTTCTTTTCTCTCATTTATTTAATGAAACTCGGGAACATAGCTAAGGGATCGTTCGTTAGACATTAACTCGTTCCCTAGGCAAGGTATCCAAAATCTCAAAGATGTCATTGAACTTATAAACTTAAGAGTAAACTTCCATTTTGTTCCCTGTGGTTTGGTCACTTTAACGGTTTTGCCCTAAACCTTTAAAAATAGTCATTTTACTCCCTGATCTATGAAGCTTATCTCTATTTCACTCCCTGCCCCTAACGCCATTCAATTCAACTGTTAAATCCTGGTCACATGCCCCTCACATGAGGGGCATTTTAGTCTTTTCCTATATATATACATACCACACATATAACAAATTCAGTATTTACTCTCTCTCTCTATAAGAGCTCCCTATCTCTTCTACACCACCGGACACCGCCCGTCACCCACCACCCTAGTGCCACCACCTGCCTCCACCACCACGACTCTATCTCTCTCTAATAACCTGTCAACACCATTTTATCCCTCTGTTGAGAGTTGGTGCTAGTGACAGTAGGTGGTGGTGGTTGTTGGTGGTGAGAAATTAGGGTTTTTAAAAGGCAACAAGATATCAGTTCTTAAGAGGGAGGATGGGAAAAGACAGATTTGCCCCTCATGTGAGTGGCATGTGACTGGGTTTTAACATTGGAAATGGATGTCGTTAGGGGCGGGGAGTGAAATAGAGATAAGCTTCATAGATCAGGGAGTAAAATTGCTATTTTTAAAGGTTTGGAGCAAAACCGTTAAAGTGAGCAAACCACATGGAGCAAAATGGAAGTTTACTTTAAACATACATTCAACACCTTTACCCGCAAACAACAAAGGATTAATATTTGCACTCGAATCAATATAGAGACATTGCAAGAACATTCCTCCTGTTTGCTTCCCTGTTCATCACTTTACAAAAGCAAAGTATGAAATCAAACTCAAAACCGAAACAAAAACTCACCGCCAGTCCTCCCCTTCCTCGCGAACATCGGCACGTTCACTGGCGCCGATTGCTGAAATCTCACCGGCATAGAGTGAGACACGTCTCGATCTAACTAATTAGGCCTCGGAATCGACGGAATTAACCGCGACGATGACGGAGAACCGACCGTAGGGTTTCGGTTCAGCACATGGAGATTAGGTTTACGGCCGTTGTTTTTCGGCAATGTGGCGAGAATTCCGAACGTTTCCTGACGTCTGCTAGGGTTTCGGTTGGTTAATTTTGTGACATCCCAGGAAAATCAGTGAACAATACAGTTTACCTAGCTTCCTCAGTGAGTGCATACCAAATTTCGGGACGAAATTTCCAATTAGTTGGGGATAATGTGACAACTCGTACTTTACCGTCTCGTACATTACGTGTAACCATTGAACTAGTGTGATTACGTGATTATATTAATTGAATGAATGTTGTGTTATGTGCATGATGTTTACTATGTGTACATGTATGAATCGGACCGCACAACACTAGACACTTGAACCGCACAAGCTCACAACACCCACACAAGGCCGTTTGGGCCTCATCCTTGTACACGGAACCTTGGGCAGCCCAAGAGAGGGTTCGGCCCACCCCTACCTTAGCCGATTGACATATGGGAATGTTGTAACCATTCCCCACTTTTTACAAAACTACAACACACACACAACAAACCCTACTTGCTCTCTCTCTCTCTCGGCTTGCTTAGGACCCGACGGCACAAGACCATCCGATCATCCTCTTGTTCGGATCACATCTCTTTACTCGTAACCGGTTAGTATGTTATCCATTGATGTGTGTTGAAAATGCTCGGCATGTTAATGATGATTTGGTTTGATGTTATGATGCATATATGTGATTCTTATGTGCATGTAAATCGGATTTGTTTCTGGATTGATGTTAACCGAATGCTTGTTAACCGGTTATAGTTTCATAGGTATCGAATGGTATGGTAAATGTGAAACCGAATAGATGTTAACCCGGATATCATGTTCTGTTAGTTTAATTGTTATGAGATAGTTGATTATTAGATGCTTATGTCCAGAATTTCGGATTGTTCATATGATTGATTGATGTTTAAAAAACGGTTTCATGATTGTTAAATTGTTCATATATTTGGTGCTAGGGTTCATAAGGATTAGCGTTGATTTTCCCTGTTTGATCTAAAAAGTTCCCGGATAGAAACTGTTAGTGATTTGAATTTTTGGAAACTGATAATTGATGGCATAAATGTGTATAACTGAATTGCATGAAATCAGGAAACCAGTACATACGCACGGTTGCGAGTCGGTACCTCCAATTACGACTCGAAACATCACACCGACACAGCAGCACGAGCCGCAATCATGGTTGCGAGTCAGGTTGCGACTCGTAACCAAACCATGATGAGCCGAGACCACCCGTTGCGACTCGTATTCAACTGTTGCGACTCGAGATCCCCGTTGCGACTCGAGATCCCCGTTGCGACTCGAGACCATCTTTGCATATCCACTGTTTTGGGCCTACACTGTCACGGGCCCAATCTTATGACTGTTATGTTATTGGACTGCTTATCTGTTGGGCCGATATGTTATTTGGGCTGATGTGTTATTTGGGCGGATTACCTTTGGGCTTAGACATTGGATCGCACATGAATGTTAATGCTATGCTCTTACCTGCTCACATGCATACGTGATAGTAACGTGTTAGTTGATGTGATGCATACGTGTACTACCTTAGTCAAAACCTGACTTGATTAATAACCATGATAGGACGTGGTTGACCATTTCTAGCTTAACTATACTCTTTGTGTATCTGCCGAGCAAACCAAGGTGAGTTCACACAGCCAAGGCATGGGATTCCCGGGTTGGGAATTGGGTTGGATATGTTGAATATGGAATGATTACTCGTACTTACGCATTCTCTAGACTATAGACCATCGTCCTCAGGATAGTCAGGACACGTTACGTAAAGCCTACGTAACCCAGTATTTGCCATTTGTCTCCCGGGTCGGGAGGACACGTTACGTAAAGCCTACGTAACCAAATACCATCTACTGGCTTCCGGGTCGGAAGGCCACGCTGCGTAAAGCCTACGTAGCCCCCACGCGTACCATGTCCTCGGGGAAGGGCACGTCACGTAAAGCCTACGTGACCCTGTACGTATTCCTGTTCTCGGTAAAGAAGAACACATGGTCGGAAGTTAGTCTAGTAAGTACCGTTAATGAGAAGCCCTCATTAGCCAGGATAAACATGGGAAGCCCCCACCAGTAATATGAACACAAGGTTTGGGAAGCCCCCACCTTTAGTACACACTAGTATGGGAAGCCCCCACTAGTTAAACTTATGCACTATGTTATGAACTTACTTTCTGTGAACTCGCTCAACTAGTTTGTTGATTATTTGCTGCATGCCTTGCAGGACCTTAGGTACATTATGGAGCTTGCACAGGGAGGAGCAGGTCGTTGTGGGATACGGATCATGAACTTATTCTGAACTATAACTATTTTGAGATTACATACTATGCTTCCGCTATTTAAACGATGTTTGGTTTTGATACATCAATCATGTCATGATGATTTATATTGATTACTTTTATTATTAAATGCTATGTTTGATATGATTGATGGCTTGATCCTGGTCAGTCACGCTCCCAAGCGGTGGTACTCCGCGGGTGGATTTTTGGGGGGGGGGGGTGTGACAGATTGGTATCAGAGCCATTGGTTATAGAGAACTTGGTTTTTAATATGGGAAAATGTTTTTATTAAAACCGGACTATAACCAGAACAGTACTCTCAACGATCCACAACGACGCTTCGCTCCATGTGCAAGACTCGACATCCTAGGTAATAAGGTTTATGTTTATTGCCTGTTTGCTAGAACTGTTTAGAACTTTGCTCGCATTACGCTTAGATACACATGATACTATAGCATGAGAATCCCTACGTGCTTACACTTTTCTGTCATCGCCCTATTCGCGAACCATTCTTACCTATGCTACTTGTTACTATGAAGATCATGTCTGGACGAATCAACATGACACAAGCCCAGCTAGAGGCTCTCGTTCAAGCTCAAGTTGCTGCGGCAGTTGCAGCAGCTCAAGCAGGTCAACACGCGCAGCAGCCAGTCTGCACATTCAAGAACTTCATGGACTGTCGTCCAAATTCTTTCAGCGGCACCGAGGGGGCAGTGGGACTCCTCCATTGGTTTGAAAAGCTAGAATCAGTATTCGAAATGTGCGAGTGCCCTGAGGCTCGCAAGGTCAAGTTTGCTACTGGCACTTTGGAAGGAATAGCACTGACTTGGTGGAACGCCCAAGTTCAGATCTTAGGGTTGGCAGCTGCTAACGCCACCCCATGGAACGAGTTCAAGGAACTCATCAAGCGTGAGTATTGTACACGTGAAGATATTCACAAGCTGGAAGACGAGCTGTATAATCTGAAAATGGTTGGATCAGAGATTGAAGCGTATACTAAACGGTCGAATGAGCTGGCCGTTCTGTGTCCTACTATGGTGGACCCTCCCTACAAGCGTATTGAGATGTATCTCAAGGGTTTGGCGCCAGAAATTCAGAGCCACGTGACGTCGGCTAATCTCGATAACATCCAGGAAATCCAGCGTCTCGCTCACCGTATCACCGATCAGGCAGTGGAACAGAATAAACTGCCTAAGCGTGTTAGTGCTACTGCTAACGTCACCACCTCAGTTACTCCTGCTACATCTGGTGACAGTAAAAGAAAATGGGATGGAGATTCCAGCAAAGGTTCAGCGACTGTTCAGCCACAAGCTCAGCAGCAGAAGATCGATCACTACCAGAGTCCCAGTCAGCAATCCTCTGGCGGTCACAGACAGAGGAGATATCAGGGTAGTCAACCTAGGTGCCACAACTGCAACAGGCATCACCACGGCCCGTGTAGCAAGGGTCGTTGTCAAAGGTGCCTCAAGATGGGTCACGAGGCCAAAGACTGTAGGAGTCCACGGCCTGCGAATCAGAATCAGCAGCCTCAACAGCCAGCTCCACAGAACCAGCAGCAGCAGCAGCAGCCACAGCGTGGAAATCGGGGATGTTTCCAGTGTGGGGCTGAAGGTCACTTCAAACGCGATTGCCCTCAGTTGAACCAGAACCGCAACAACAACAACAACCAGGGTAACGGGAATAACAACAACGGGGGAAACAACAACAACGACAATGAAGCTCGTGGTCGTGCATTCGTACTAGGTCGAGGCGACGCAGTGAACGATCCCAACGTGGTTATGGGTAAGTTTCTCCTCGACAATATTTACGTTACTGTTTTGTTTGATTCGGGTGCGGATACAAGCTATATGTCTGTGAAAATGTGTCAACTGCTAAAACGAGCACCAACACTTTTACCCACCAAACATGTAGTAGAGTTAGCTAATGGTAAAAGTCTAGAAGCCACGCACGTAGTTCAGGGTTGTAATCTTATCTTAGCTGGTCAAGCCTTCTCTATTGATCTCATTCCCATAGTTTTGGGTAGCTTCGACGTCGTGATTGGGATGGATTGGTTATCCCAACGCCAGGCAGAAATCTTATGCAGCGAGAAGATAATTCGTATTCCTCGTTCGGGTCAGGAACCTCTCGAAGTCCAAGGCGAAAGGAGTGGTGCTGTGGTCGGCATCATCTCTTTCTTGAAGGCTCAGAAATGCTTACGTAAGGGTCACACTACCATCCTGGCACTCGTTACAGACGCATCAGTGAAAGAAAAGAAATTGGAGGATATTCCAATTGTACGTGATTACCCTCAGGTGTTTCCTGAAGACTTACCTGGCTTACCGCCTCATCGTCAGGTCGAATTTCAAATCGAGCTCGCTCCAGGAGCAGCACCCATAGCTCGCGCACCATATCGTCTAGCTCCATCGGAATTGGAGGAATTGTCAAAGCAGCTACAAGAGCTCTTGGAAAAGGGTTTCATTCGTCCAAGCTCTTCGCCTTGGGGAGCTCCAGTACTCTTCGTGAAAAAGAAAGACGGTACGTTCAGGATGTGCATCGACTACCGTGAACTCAACAAGGTGACGGTGAAGAACCGTTATCCTCTTCCGCGCATCGACGACTTATTCGACCAGTTGCAAGGGTCGTGCTACTATTCGAAGATAGACTTGAGATCTGGGTATCATCAGCTGAGAGTCCGGGATGAGGACGTCTCCAAGACTGCATTCAGAACTCGTTATGGACATTACGAGTTTCTTGTCATGCCATTTGGGTTAACGAACGCGCCTGCCGTATTTATGGACCTTATGAACAGGGTGTGCAAACCCTATCTTGACAAGTTTGTCATAGTATTCATCGACGACATTCTGATTTACTCCAAGAGTCAGGAGGAACACGAGCAACATCTTCGCCTTATATTGGAACTTCTTCGGAAGGAACAGCTGTACGCCAAGCTTTCTAAATGCGACTTCTGGCTTCGCGAAGTCCACTTCTTAGGCCATGTGGTAAACAGGGATGGGATCCATGTCGATCCATCCAAGGTAGATTCGATCAGAAACTGGCCTGCACCGCGTACGCCAACGGAAATACGCCAATTCTTGGGTTTGGCGGGTTACTACAGACGGTTTATTAAAGACTTTTCGAAGATTGCTCAGCCGCTTACGTTACTGACACAGAAGGGGGTTACCTATCGCTGGGGAGAGCCCCAGGAGACTGCTTTTCAGCACCTAAAGGATAGACTTTGCAGTGCACCTATCCTCTCCTTGCCAGAGGGCACAGATGACTTCGTGGTATATTGTGATGCATCCATTCGGGGACTTGGATGTGTGTTAATGCAGCGCGACAAGGTTATTGCTTACGCCTCTCGTCAACTCAAGGTTCATGAACGCAACTACACGACGCACGATTTAGAGCTGGGAGCTGTTGTTTTCGCGCTTAAGATATGGCGACACTACCTGTACGGTACCAGGTGCACGATTTACACCGATCACAGGAGTCTCGAGCATATCCTTAAGCAGAAGGATTTGAACATGCGTCAACGAAGATGGGTTGAACTACTAAACGATTACGAATGCGCCATCAAGTACCATCCAGGCAAAGCCAATGTTGTGGCTGACGCCCTCAGTCGAAAGGACACCTTACCGAAGCGCGTGCGAGCGCTACAGCTGACGATTCAGTCTAGCCTTCCTGCACAGATACGAGATGCTCAGGCAGAAGCATTGAAGCCCGAAAACGTCAAGGCTGAAGCCTTACGCGGCTCACGACAACAAATGGAACAGAAGGCAGACGGCGCCTACTATGTAACAGGGCGGATTTGGGTCCCACTTTATGGCGGTCTACGCGAACTTGTAATGGATGAAGCACACAAGTCTCGCTATTCGGTACATCCAGGGTCAGATAAAATGTACCACGATATCAGCACTACTTATTGGTGGCCTAGCATGAAGGCCCACATCGCTACGTACGTTGGAAAATGCTTGACCTGTGCGAGAGTCAAGGTCGAATATCAGAAACCAGCTGGCCTACTTCAGCAACCTAAGATACCACAGTGGAAATGGGAAGAAATTTCCATGGATTTCGATACAGGCCTACCTAGATCCCAGCGTGGGAACGATACGATATGGGTGATCGTGGATCGACTCACTAAGTCTGCACACTTCCTGCCGATTAAGGAAACGGACAAGTTCTCCACTCTCGCAGACGTCTATCTTAAAGAAGTTGTTTCGAGGCACGGAGTGCCCACCTCTATTATTTCGGATCGCGATGCACGATTCACGTCAGAGCTATGGCAAGCGATGCACAAATCTTTCGGCTCACGGTTAGACATGAGTACAGCATATCATCCTCAGACCGGTGGGCAGTCTGAGCGAACGATTCAAACACTTGAAGACATGCTTAGGGCATGCGTTATCGACTTCGGCAACGGCTGGGAAAAGCACCTCCCATTGGTGGAGTTTTCGTACAATAACAGTTACCATACCAGCATTCAAGCCGCTCCATTCGAGGCATTGTACGGACGTAAATGCCGGTCACCTCTCTGTTGGGCAGAGGTGGGGGATAGTCAAATTACGGGTCCAGAGATTGTAGTGGACGCCACAGAAAAGATAGCACAGATACGACAACGCATGGCGGCAGCACGCGACCGTCAGAAAGCCTACGCGGACAAGCGTAGAAAGCCTTTGGAATTTCAGGTCGGAGACCGGGTTTTACTAAAAGTTTCACCCTGGAAGGGTGTGGTACGTTTTGGCAAACGGGGCAAACTGAATCCGCGGTACGTCGGACCATTCGAAATCTTAGAAAAGATTGGCAAGGTAGCCTACAAGTTGAACCTACCAGCTGAACTCGGAGCAGTTCACAACGTCTTTCATGTATCGAACTTAAAGAAGTACCTATCAGATGAAAACCTCATCATTCCTTTTAAGGAACTCACTATCGACGAGCGGTTGCAGTTCGTCGAGGAACCAGTAGAAATCACGGACCGGGATGTGAAGGTCCTCAAAAGCAAGAGAATCCCTCTTGTTCGAGTTCGTTGGAACTCCAAACGTGGCCCAGAGTACACCTGGGAACGCGAAGACAGGATGACAGAAAAGTACCCCCAGTTATTCGAAACCAATGCAACCACTACTGAGGCTGAAGCTACTACTTCGGAATTTCGGGACGAAATTCCAGATCAACGGGGGGAGGATGTGACACCCCAGGAAAATCAGTGAACAATACAGTTTACCTAGCTTCCTCAGTGAGTGCATACCAAATTTCGGGACGAAATTTCCAATTAGTTGGGGATAATGTGACAACTCGTACTTTACCGTCTCGTACATTACGTGTAACCATTGAACTAGTGTGATTACGTGATTATATTAATTGAATGAATGTTGTGTTATGTGCATGATGTTTACTATGTGTACATGTATGAATCGGACCGCACAACACTAGACACTTGAACCGCACAAGCTCACAACACCCACACAAGGCCGTTTGGGCCTCATCCTTGTACACGGAACCTTGGGCAGCCCAAGAGAGGGTTCGGCCCACCCCTACCTTAGCCGATTGACATATGGGAATGTTGTAACCATTCCCCACTTTTTACAAAACTAAAACACACACACAACAAACCCTACTTGCTCTCTCTCTCTCGGCTTGCTTAGGACCCGACGGCACAAGACCATCCGATCATCCTCTTGTTCGGATCACATCTCTTTACTCGTAACCGGTTAGTATGTTATCCATTGATGTGTGTTGAATATGCTCGGCATGTTAATGATGATTTGGTTTGATGTTATGATGCATATATGTGATTCTTATGTGCATGTAAATCGGATTTGTTTCTGGATTGATGTTAACCGAATGCTTGTTAACCGGTTATAGTTTCATAGGTATCGAATGGTATGGTAAATGTGAAACCGAATAGATGTTAACCCGGATATCATGTTCTGTTAGTTTAATTGTTATGAGATAGTTGATTATTAGACGCTTATGTCCAGAATTTCGGATTGTTCATATGATTGATTGATGTTTAAAAAACGGTTTCATGATTGTTAAATTGTTCATATATTTGGTGCTAGGGTTCATAAGGATTAGCGTTGATTTTCCCTGTTTGATCTAAAAAGTTCCCGGATAGAAACTGTTAGTGATTTGAATTTTTGGAAACTGATAATTGATGGCATAAATGTGTATAACTGAATTGCATGAAATCAGGAAACCAGTACACACGCACGGTTGCGAGTCGGTACCTCCAATTACGACTCGAAACATCACTCCGACACAGCAGCACGAGCCGCAATCATGGTTGCGAGTCAGGTTGCGACTCGTAACCAAACCATGATGAGCCGAGACCACCCGTTGCGACTCGTATTCAACTGTTGCGACTCGAGATCCCCGTTGCGACTCGAGATCCCCGTTGCGACTCGAGACCATCTTTGCATATCCACTGTTTTGGGCCTACACTGTCACGGGCCCAATCTTATGACTGTTATGTTATTGGACTGCTTATCTGTTGGGCCGATATGTTATTTGGGCTGATGTGTTATTTGGGCGGATTACCTTCGGGCTTAGACATTGGATCGCACATGAATGTTAATGCTATGCTCTTACCTGCTCACATGCATACGTGATAGTAACGTGTTAGTTGATGTGATGCATACGTGTACTACCTTAGTCAAAACCTGACTTGATTAATAACCATGATAGGACGTGGTTGACCATTTCTAGCTTAACTATACTCTTTGTGTATCTGCCGAGCAAACCAAGGTGAGTTCACACAGCCAAGGCATGGGATTCCCGGGTTGGGAATTGGGTTGGATATGTTGAATATGGAATGATTACTCGTACTTACGCATTCTCTAGACTATAGACCATCGTCCTCAGGATAGTCAGGACACGTTACGTAAAGCCTACGTAACCCAGTATTTGCCATTTGTCTCCCGGGTCGGGAGGACACGTTACGTAAAGCCTACGTAACCAAATACCATCTACTGGCTTCCGGGTCGGAAGGCCACGCTGCGTAAAGCCTACGTAGCCCCCACGCGTACCATGTCCTCGGGGAAGGGCACGTCACGTAAAGCCTACGTGACCCTGTACGTATTCCTGTTCTCGGTAAAGAAGAACACATGGTCGGAAGTTAGTCTAGTAAGTACCGTTAATGAGAAGCCCTCATTAGCCAGGATAAACATGGGAAGCCCCCACCAGTAATATGAACACAAGGTTTGGGAAGCCCCCACCTTTAGTACACACTAGTATGGGAAGCCCCCACTAGTTAAACTTATGCACTATGTTATGACCTTACTTTCTGTGAACTCGCTCAACTAGTTTGTTGATTATTTGCTGCATGCCTTGCAGGACCTTAGGTACATTATGGAGCTTGCACAGGGAGGAGCAGGTCGTTGTGGGATACGGATCATGAACTTATTCTGAACTATAACTATTTTGAGATTACATACTATGCTTCCGCTATTTAAACGATGTTTGGTTTTGATACATCAATCATGTCATGATGATTTATATTGATTACTTTTATTATTAAATGCTATGTTTGATATGATTGATGGCTTGATCCTGGTCAGTCACGCTCCCAAGCGGTGGTACTCCGCGGGTGGATTTTGGGGGGGGGGGTGTGACAGATTTAACGGAATCTGACGATCGGAACTTTTTGTCCGGCAAGTTGCAGAAATCAAGAGGGTGGAGGTCCTGTTGGTGCAGAACGGAATCTGACGATCAGAGAACTTTAGAGTTTTAAATCTTTTGTAAACATATGCAATGTCTGGATAACATCTCCTAAATATAAATTCTCATATAGAATTAAGGGCATGTTTGGTTAAGTTTTTTGAAAATAACTTATTGACTTATTAGCTTTTTGTAAAAGTCAGTATCGAGTGACTTTTTGGAAAAGTCACTTTTCCCCTCACATACACCCTCATTGCCAAACATCATTTTGGAGCTTGTGATTTTTCAAAAAACCAATAAGTCAATAAGTTGTTTAAAAAAGCTTAGCCAAACATGCTCTAAGAATCATTGCTTACTCAAAACGTCTCACAAGGATTTTTCTTTTCTTTTTTTTTTTACAAGAACCATCAACAAATTCAAGCTTATTTTTTTTTTATAATAGACAAGTTAACACCTGTGTGGTGGTGATAGGGTGGTGTTGGTGGGCTACAACCTACAGAGAGAGAGAGAGAGGGGGGAGAGAAGAAGGTGGAAATTTAGAGAGAGAAAGAGATAAGGAGATATAGGAGAGATAGAGATTTTTTGTAATTATAAGGGTATTTTGGTTATTTAACAATACTTAACTAAAATATTATAACAGTGTTAAAAAATTGGACTCAAATGGTTAAAGAAAATGATTATAGGGACTCAGGTCGTTAAACTTTTTACTTTTGGACTCAAGTGGTTAAAACACATAAAACACAGGGACTCAAAAAGTAATTTACCCTTGTTTTTTTTAATATGTTAATATATAGGGCTGTAAACGAACTGAACGTTCAACGAACAGTTCGGGAACCATTCGGCAGGAAGTTCGTTTATGTTCGTTCGATTAACTTAACAAACGAACACGAACAAAAAGTTCTGTTCGGTTAGCTTAGCGAACGAACACGAACAAAGGTCTCGTTCGTTCGACTGTGTTCGTGAATGTTCAGTTACATTCGTTCGTGTTCGTTTGATTATATTAAAAAATGATAAATATAAACTTTTTATCTAAACATATTGAAAACTTGAAACCCTGTCTTTTTTTTTTTCTAAGTTAGCTAAAATTTGGGCATTCAAGGCATTTTTTAGGATAATTATGTCTAAGTTAGTTAAACTTGATTCATCGTTTGTGGTTGTAGTAGACTTCTTGTGTTTTAATTTATCATTTGATAGTTGTATTTAAACTACTTATTTCCAACGTTTTA
Organism: Helianthus annuus; assembly: GCF_002127325.2. NCBI lineage: Eukaryota > Viridiplantae > Streptophyta > Magnoliopsida > Asterales > Asteraceae > Helianthus > Helianthus annuus. The sequence continues at coordinate 129,539,888 of NC_035445.2, forward strand.
TGTTAATAATGTTTTTATTTTTTACTTTCAAGTTAAATGTTCTTTACGTTCGTTTGTGTTCGAGACCAGTGTTTACTAACTGTTCGTGAACAACGGAATTTTCTTAACGAACGAAGACGAACATAAACTTATGCTCAGTATACGTTCGTGAACAGTTCGCGAACATATTAATTCCCTTAACGAACGAACAAGAGCATGACCTTGTTCGTGTTCCTTCGGTTCGACAATATATGTTCATTTGCACAAATCTATCTACTATAATAAAAGAAACCAAGTTTTGAACACATGTCATTCATTGAAGGTATATTTAAATCTATACTTATCTTATATTAAATAAATAAATAAATAAAAAATTAATATTAAATTTTATTGTATTTTAATAAAATATTATCCTCAAATCTAAATTATTAATTTAATATATTTTTAAAACAAATACCTCTCTTTCCTACTTATCTTATATTAAATATATAAATAATAAACTAATATTAAATGTTATCCTAATTTATTATTTTTTTTTTATTATTTGGTATACAAAATTATATTTATTCAACTCGTGTAAAATGAAGGGTTTTTAAAAATATAAATATTTTATTATTTACTATAAATATAATTTTTTTTTATTATTTACTATACAAAGTTACATTTATATAACCCGTGTAATACACGAAGTTTTTAAAGATATAACTTTTTTATCATGGTAGATTTTTCAACCCGACTATACATGAGTTTTTTAAAGATATGACATTTTTAGTATTATTCCATATATAAATAAGCAAACTTTTTGTGCATAACCATTTGTAATTTGTGTTTTAAGAGTTTTTCAAAAAAAAAAAAAACTTGATTTTTTAAATTTATCCTAAAGGTTTTTACCTTTTTGCAATTTTAACCATACATAATTTGTTTTTTTAACTTTAACCCAAACTTTTCATTACTTGTAACCCAAAGGTTTTTACCTTTTGTAATTTTAACCCTACATAATTTGTTTTTTTAACTTTAACCCAAAACTTTTCATTATTTGCAATTTAACTTCACAACTTTTGTCACTTATACTTTTCATCTTTGACAAATTTTCGGTTTACGTATAGTTCTTAATTTTTCGAGTTAATACGACGCAACGTACAAGTGTGGTTCAACTTTTTTATGTTTTGTTTCAAAATTTGCAAGTTAATACGACGCAACGTACATGTGTGGTTCAACGTTTTTACCTCTATTTTTTCATGTTTGACAGGTTCGTCGCAATACGCAGATCCTAGGTCGAGTCAGTGTTGGTGGTCGATAACGGTTGTGTGACAATAGTACTATTTGACACCGTTTTACGCCCCGCCGCAACGCGGCATGTGCTTTGGGTGTTTTCTAAAGAAAAAATGGTTATGCATATGGTTGTCGTAACCTTGGCTTTGGGGGTTTCCAAAAAAAGTTGATTTTTTTTACTTTTCACCCAAAAGTATTTCATAAATTACTTTTAACCCAAAACTATTTGTTTTTTTTTACTTTTAACCCAAAACTTTTTATATTTTGCAATCTATCCTCACACATTTTTTTACTTTCAACTTGGTCCTTTATAGTTTTCATTTTCCACAAATTTTTCGCTTTATGCTTGGTTCTAAATTTTGTAACTTAGCACATCGCAACGTGCGTCTTTGGTTTAACTTTTTACGTTTCGTTCTAAATTTTGCGAGTTAACATGACGCAACGTGCGTGTGTGGGTGAACGTTTTTACATCGTCTATTTTTCATCGTTTGACAGATTTAACATAACGTGCGGGTCCTAGATCGACTTAGTCATAACTAAAGAATGCGGGTCTCAATCCTAGTTTAATATACAAAATTACATTTATTTAATCTGTGTATAGACATGATTTTTAAAGATATAACTCTTTTTAGATCTATTCAACACGTGTAATATACGGGGTTTTTAAGGATGTAATTTTTTATTATTTGGTAGATTTATTCAACCCGATTATACATGGTTTTTTTTAAAGATACGACGTTTTTAGTATTTAGTATACAAAATTACATTTATTTAATCTGTGTAATACACATGGTTTTCAAAGATATAACTTTTTTATTATTTGATATATAAAATCACATTTATTTAATCCGTACAATATACGACGTTCATAAATATATAGCTTTTTATTATTTAATATATAAAATTACATTTATTCAACCCATGTAATACACGGGGTTCTAACCTAGTGTGGACATATAATAATACTAATGAGATACATGGCATAAAATATTTATGACTAACATTACAACTTAATGTATATCTCGTTTGAGTAGAGATTGCACTTGCATATTCGAGCAGTTTACATTTTATCAACATTTCAAAGAGAACTCGAATTATTAGTAACCAACACCCAAATTAAAAATACCAATTCGTACAACATTCTCCAAAGGGTGCTCGGGGTGGTCACGTTATAGCAACGAGTGATTGCACACCGCCGCAAGTATGCTATCACTCGTGGATGGATGTAACACGTGATGTACATCGCGAGTGGATAGGTCATAGATGTGAGTGATGGTGGAATTGTTTGAGGAATATAGGAATATAGCATATTCATGCAGGGCCCGCAATTAAAAAAAACATTTTTATATATAAATACATCAAATGTTTACCCATTCATTTTATACACTCAAATTCACATCTCAACTCTAAAAATCCTCTACCCTTCTATATTTTATAGTTTTTAGAAAATACCTATTGGGATATAGAGTACCCAAGTACAATTCCGACTCGTCTAGTTCGTCGGAATCTACGGGTTGTGTTTTGGAATTTTTTGTAAAGAAGGCTGGGCTCGCGGAGCTTGAAGATATGGGACGGTGGAAGAAAAAAAATAGTTCGTCGCGATTGGGAAGAGGCTAATGAAGTTCTAATGAATGATTACTTTGTTGAAAACCCAAAGAATAATGGCGATACGTTTAGAACACGGTTTCGTATGTCAAAAGAATTAAGTATCAGTACTTATTTTTCTTGTTAGTTGTATTTTTTTAATTTCATTCCTTTTATGAATGTTGGTTTTTATTTGTTTTAATTTTATATCTTACTATTCTATTGCCTGCGTGAAACGCGGTTTCAAATAAAAACTAATCATTTCTCTTCAAATTTAATACTATGTAAAAATACATACATTGGAAGACAAAAGAACAAAATTATTCCAATCCTGAAAAAAACTTTCTTGTAGACCACATTATTAATCTTGCTTTAAGCTATGACTTTGACCAACTATTCTATAGCACTGGGCTTCTAATTTCAATATTAAGTGGCGGTTTCTATTTTAAGTGTAAGTGATAAGGACCTATATATAAGCTTAAGGTCGTTGATGTTCACATTTTCCGCTTGTAATAGATTAGTATTTTGTTTCTATTTCCTGATTTTGATATGTCATTGGGGTTGTAATAGATTAGTATTTTGTTTCTATTTCCTGATTTTGATATGTCATTGGGGTTGAAAGATCAAGTTGCCAAGTTGGAAAATTGTTAATATATAACCAACCCTGCTTCACGAGTTCACTTGCATGTTTATTTCTACTAAATAATGGTTTGGTTCTTGATAGCATTTTTGTTTTTGGAAAAATTGTTTTGCGCCCTCACGGCTTCACAAGTCTCTAATTTAACATACAAGAAGTACACAGAATCAACAGAATGCCTTCTGACTCCAACTATTTTTGCTTTTCAGTAATTCATCCATTTCATCATCATCTTCGATCTCCTGGATCTTCATCCTCTTCACAGCCTGCGCATCATCACTACGAGTCCCACCATTTGCATTCGGGACTTCAATCAGTATGTCAGACTTCTGCCCCGTTGCAGCATTCACCAATCCACCATTCTTCTCCACCCTGTAACTCAACCCATCCCCATTCATGCCTGCATCTATATACACTGCTGTGTTTTCATCAATATCTTCTTTAATCAACATCTTTGATAATTCAGTCACAACCTTCTTTTCTAGCCACCTCCTGATTGGTCGTGCCCCATAGACCTACAAAGTTAAAACATGTCAGCCCAAATGATCATTGCATACAAATGTGTAAACCAATTATAGTCAGTCGACAAGATTTGGACGTGTACCGGATCATTACTCTCGCTTAATATAACATCTAAAGCGGTTTCTGTAACTCCCAAAGCAATACCCCTCCCAGCAAGGCAGGCGACCACATTTATGTTAACGAGAAGGGCAATTCGATCATTTTATATGGCCGAATTGCCCTTCTAGTTAACAGAATTACATATAAAATGACCGAATTGCCTTTCTCGTTAGTAGAAAAAATGGTTGAAGTTAACCCAGTGGACTAAAATGGCAACAATGAAACCTTTTTGAACCCACATGCGAAAAATGAAACATTTGAACTAAACTGCCAAAATGACCCAAGCCACAGAGACAAAAATCACATTTAGTTACAAAACCATAGGCGTAGCATAGTAGGGGCCGGGGGGGGGGGGGACCCCAAAACTTTTCGCTTAGTAATGTCCTATGTAGTTTTTGTATAGAATTTTTTAGATATATACGTTTTCTACCCCCTGTTTTATAATTTTTTATGTCTAATTTTAGGTTCAGTGACTTCCGACCCCAGTCGAAAATATTAAGTTTCGCCACTATCCAGAACATTTAGATTTTTCTAAAATAATCTTTCATCTATTTTCATGCTCACTTTTAGATATTTTCATTTTAGATTCCTACGACATTGGTCATTTTTATACAAAATTATCACCAAACATGTCGGCCACCTAACCCCCTCCTTTTACCTTACTAAATTCCATAATCACTCTGTAAAATCAATCAATCGCCATTGTTGTCCCTCTAACCTTCGTCCCAATGACTCCACTGTACACACTAACCACCACACTCCTCACACTACTCATCACCTGCTCCACTTCCACCGCCGACGATGCCTACCCATCTCCATACACCACCACCTGCGACCTCAACAACATTCCCACCCCTATCCGATCAGAAGTCTACGACAACGGTCGTATAATCGACATAACTCACCGGTACCACCCTGAGATGCCGTCATGGGGATCGGACGAGGGTCTTGGACAGTTTCTCCGGCTTCCGAACAGTATGAAAAACGGGTCACGGTCCAATGTTTCTGAGATGAAACTGGTGACCCACACTGGGACCCACGTGGATGCTCCTGGGCACATGATTGATGAGTATTTTGATGCCGGGTTTGATGTTGATACGCTTGATCTTCTTGTGCTTAATGGTCAGTTTTTTATGGGGAAAGATTGTTGGTGTAGTTAAGGTGTTTGATGAAATGCGTATGTGAAAAGGTGGAATGATATTAAATACCCTTTCGTTTGATTTAGATGTTTTGCTTTTATTTTTGAGCAAGAAGACTGATTGTAGACATGATTTTGACACCAGAATATTACCAAAATTGTCAAAATTGAGAAAAAAAATTCAATTTTTAAGAATTGATGTCGAAATTAGGGATTAACTCGGTACTGTACCGCTATCGAAATTACCGATCCCGAAAATCACAAAAAATGATAGCGGTGGCCGGACCTATAGTATAAGTAACCCAATAGGGCCTCCAACAAAAAGAAAATTTATATGTAAACTATCAATATTAGTGTAAATTTATATATGTAAATTATTAATATTAGTGTAAATTTATTGTTTTAGATTTGTTTGGTTTCTTATACAAACTAACCATTCTGTGTTATAGTTGTGTTAGATTTTTGATTGTTTCCAAATACGGATAAAGGAGTACTCTTTATAATAATAAAAAAAGGAAAAAAAGACCCCAAAATTTCATTTTGCCTTGGGTCTCCAAAAAGGTTGGAACGGCCTTGCCGGTACCGAAAGTGCTTGGTTCGGTACAATACGGTGCAGTGGCTTTGTAAATCAAGCAAAAATACTGGTATCGTACCGGAAGTACCGATCTTGAAAATGGGAAAAAGTGGGTACCGAAAATGGCCCGGTATGGTTCGGTACAGGGTACCATTTGTTCATCCCTCGTGTAAATGTAGCCTTCACCAAAATAGTCGGTCCTCATATCCTTCTATGAGAACCCGCCACATCTGCTGACTAGCCTAACTTTAAGCTAAGACGGCTAGGAAAGCGCCGGCTAGGCCTGCACTTTTGGTGATAATTGCTAGCTAAGCCCATGCTTTAGGTGAAATGTGCGGGCTAACCGTGCCTTTGGATGCCCGCTAAGGCTTAGCCTGCACTTTTGGGGACGACTAAATTTCCATGTCTTCTATTTTTTGAATTTTTGGTCAACTTTTGACTATTTTAGTAATTTTCTCTTTTGACATTGATGGTTTGAATTTTTAAACTTCTGTATATATGCAAAAGATTTTTTAAAAGCTTGAATCTTCTATTTTTTTGACCTTTTATATATGCATAGGTTTCTTGAAGGGAAAATGACGACAATCCCGGTTTGAATAAACTTTTTATCCTCCATATAACCATTGAACTTTTCTTTTAAGTTTTGTCAATTTGACTGTTATGTATAATTACATCCCATTAAGTTTGATAATATAATTAGTCAAAATGTATATTCTGACTATCTCGATGTAAATTACCAACTATCTCGATGTAAATTACCTGTTTATTAATAAACAAAAATGTATATTCTTTATTAGTCAAAATGTCACATGAATTTCCCTTTTTTAGATTTTTTTTTTAAATGGCAAATGTTCTGTTACTTTACACCAAGAATTCTAAATTACTCCATTGCCCAGGTTTTTTTTCCCTTTATTAGTTATGAAGAAGATTTCATTTCATGTCAAAAGTGCATCTCTTTCCCTTGTTGAACAATTGAGCTTCAAGTTTGTTCTGCTCGTTGTCTTGCATCAAAATAGCCTAAACGAGCATTGTATTTCAGGCTCGAGCTTGGGCTCATTAAGGCTCGGTTCATCCGAGCTTATAACCGAGCTGATCATGAATAGCTCTCGAGCCTTTGGCCTTGTTTACACCCCTAGTTATAAACTTGGTTGAAACATAGTTCTGAACGCTTTTTAACCATTGACACAAACTGAGTTTCTAGTATGCTCTACCCCTCTACATTTTTCTTGTCATATACTCTGTACGTTAATCTTGATGGGTACGGGTCAAAGTCGGGTCAACAGAAAGTTTTTTAGTCACATGTGTTTAATTAGATCATGGGCCAGTTTTTGTTTATTGGGTCAAATAAAAGAGTGACTCTTTAGATAGTGGGAGCATGTTTATTTATGTCGAGTCTATTCAGTTTTTCGTGATGTTGCAATGAAATTGTGTCTCTTTATGCAGTAAAACTTATTCTGTTCTCGAGTTTGGTTTTTGTGTGTTTGAAGCTTGAAAACCCAACATACTCATAATTCATCCTTATAATTTTATATTTTTCATCCTTAAGGAAAAAAAATACATGTTCTTTGAAAAAACTTATAACTAATTTTACGTTTCTTTTTTTTTTTTTTACTTTACAGGCCCAGCGTTACTAGTTGATGTTCCAAGGGACAGTAACATAACAGGTACTTGTTCAACTATAGTGCGTTACCCTGTAATCTGAAGTTGTTGGCGTTGGTCAACAAAATGTATTTACATGTTCAATACGTAACCAGTTAAGTAAATAAGTGCGTGAATCGCATAGACACTTATACATTTTACTTCACATGTGATATATAAGACGGTTTCTAACTGCCTCTCTTTCTTTCTCCCACTGCACGTGATTATCTTCCGTGTGTGGATGAGTGAGTCTTCTTCAAGCAACTAATTTACTAATTGATATGCAAATTGACTTGTTTCAGCTGAAGTTATGAAGTCCTTAAACATTCCCAAGGGCGTACAGCGTGTGCTTTTCAGAACATTAAACACTGATAGGTAATCTCCTCCTTGTTTTGTATATAAAAATGTTAACTAAATAGGAGAGTACTTCCAGTTTACTTAAATCTCTCTCTTTTGCTGAGATTTACGAGTCATCATGTTTCAGGCGGCTGATGTGGCAAAAGCAATTTGATACAAGCTATGTTGGATTCTTGAGGGATGGAGCCCAATGGCTTAAGGACAACTCCGACATTAAACTTGTTGGTAAATCTCTCTCTCTCTCTGTCTCACTTGGTTATGTATTATGGGTCTGTTAACCAAGTTTGTTATTTATTATAGTTAGAGTAAACTGCCAAAATGGTCCCTGAGGTTTGGTCACTTTTGCCACATTAGTCCAAAACTCAAACCTTTTGAATCTGGGTCTCTGTGGTTTCAATTTTGTTGCCATTTTCATCCAAAATTAAAATCTGGTCAGATCTTTCAGTTAACATCCAGCTTTGATGTCTTTTTTTCTTCCTTTTAATAAAGGGCAAAATGGTCTTTTAACATTCTATTTTAACAAATTAAAAAAACCAGACCATTTTGCCCTTCATTAAAAGGGAGGAGAAAGACAAAAAAACTGGATGTTAACTAAAAATCTGACCAAATTTTGTTTTTGGATGAAAATGGCAACAAAATTGAAACCACATGGACCCAGATTCAAAAGGTTTGAGTTTTGGACTAAAATGGCAAAAGTGACCAAACCTCAGGGACCATTTTGGCAGTTTACTTTTATAGTTATCTTTGTTTTAAAAGGCGAGAGGCGCACAAAAGCAACGGGGTCTAAAATTGAGGCGCGAAGCGCAAAGCGCAAAAGCAGTGGGCTTTTCGTACCCGAGGCGCAAGATGTTTATATAATTTTTTTATATATCCCATACATATCCCATAGGTTTTTAGCTTCCTTTAACCAAAATATAGCTATAAGTAAGGCTTTTATACCATTTTAATTACATGTACAAGTCAAAAAACCCAAGGTACAACATTTTTATGCAGTAAAACGTCTAAGTTACATGAGGCGCGCGCCTCAGGCCAAAAAGCCCACAAAAAATCATCAAAAAATGCGCCTTTTGGTCGCTTCCTGTAATTACACTAGGCGAGAAGCAAAAAAGCCCCAGGCCCTGCGCCTTGTTGCGCCTTGCGCCTAGGGCGCGCTTTTTAAAACCAAGATAGTTATATTACTATTTGATTTATCATTTATCTTTAAGTTGTTATTCAATGCACAGAAAATAATATTCTTCACCAATTATCCAGTCGTTTGTTGTGACGTTTTAGGTATTGATTACTTATCAGCTGCTGCATTTGTTGATTCTGTAGCTACTCATCGTGTCTTCTTTGAGAGCAGGGTAAGTCATCAAGCAATATCAATTAACAATGTACTTATGGAGGGTAAAGATGACCGTTGTTCTGATCAATATCGTTTGTGTGGTGTCAGGATATCATACTTGTTGAAGGTTTGAAACTTGACGATGTAGAAGCGGGAATATACAGTGTCCATTGCTTACCATTGAGGTTACTTGGAGCTGAAGGATCTCCCATTAGATGCATCCTTATCAAGTGATACTATATAGTAGTAGCCATTCCACGAAAACCGCTCAGCCTTGGCTCCTGACATCTCAAACATGTTGCAAAAGCTCCCTTTGGTTCTGTTTGAGAGCAGTGATACGGTGTTTAATGATATTTAGGTTCAGCTTTTGTTCGTCGTTTTCTTTTAACTTGGTTTCATGTTCTAAACCGGTTTTAACTTCTTGTTGTATGCTAACCGTCGTTCTTTCATCATATTTATACGAAAATATACCATGATCAGCTTTGCATTCTTTCATCTTTTATCATGTCACTATGTTCTTGTATATGCTCAAGTCTTGGTTCTCTACTAGTAGCCTTAGCAACCGGCATCATATGCACCAAAATTTTGTCCATAACCATAACACAGTCATGTCATGTAGTATCTGATTGTTACAACAGTTTGGTTTTGGTTAAAGGGTGGTCAAACCCGGTTTTGGCCCAATACAGTTCGGATTAGAAACCGGTTTATAAAGGGAAAAGGATCGGATCGGTTTGAAACTAGTTATATGCGGTTCAATTTAGCTTTAATTGGTTTCAACAGAGGAGTTCTCAAACCGATTACAAATTAGCGGTTCAATTCAGTTTCAAACTGGTTTCTAGATCACATTGGTTGCAATTTAGGAACGGGTTTCGGATCCCAAACTGGTTCCAATGTGCACTTCCAGGCTCGCATCAGTTAAGATAGACAAACCAACCTCAAGTGTCAATAGTATCACAACTTAAAAAAGTATCAGGCTCTCAAAAGTATTTCCATTTCACTTTCAGTTAACTAAAACATACAACACACTCATCTATATATACTACCAACCACCATGCTAACTAACTACTAACTAACATGCCAACTAATATCCAGCTGTCACAATAACCTATATATGTACGTATCAAATATACAATCTAATATGCCCCCTCACGCTGAACGGGAAACATCCACGTGAAGCTTGGACCGCAGATTGTCAAAACTAACACTAGACAATCTTTGGTCAAAAGATATGCAATCTGAAGCGTAGTAGAAACATACCGAACGTATAAAATACCGCAAAAACCATGTCACGAATAAAATGCAAGTCAATTTCCAAGTGTTTCGTACGCTAATGATGGGCACCCCTAGTAAAATCTATCACTAGTGATGGAATAAAGCTCGATGACGTGGCGGAACTTGATTGGATGTTGTGAGTGATGGAATTCCATCACTACCCCCTAAATCATGTCACTTTTTTTTTTTCTGCAAGCCCAGCGTTATTAGTTGATGTTCCAAGAGACAAGAACATAACATGTACTAATTCAACTATGGTTCTTTACTTTTAATTTTAAATTGTTTATGCCAATCAGTACATGTATGTACTTCTGTTTTAAGTGCTCTATGATTCTTTCTGTATATTTTTTTTTTGAATAAATAGCTCTTTACTGCTAGCATGTGTGAGTTCTGTTTACATTATATGTGCATTCCAGCTTCCATGTGTGTTAAATCCTGATTAGTTATTAAATTATTTCAGCTGAAGTTATGAAGTCCATGAACATTCCCAAGGGAGTAAGACTTCTGCTTTTCATAACATTAAACACTGATATTGACTTTTATATTGACTTTTGATTTTCCGGATCACTAATTTCCGATGGCTAATGTGGAAAAAGCAATTTGACATAAGCTATGTTGGATTTATGAAGGATGGAGCCTAGTGGCTCAAGGACAACACTGATATCGGACCCACATGGAGTGGGTCGGGGTCCACGGACCCCAATGTTTTCTAAAAAATTAGTTGATCCGGTATATTAAATTTTATAAGAACCCCATAAATACAATTATGTGGATGAAAAGAAAAGCTGGTGTGGTGGTAAACTCTCCTATTTACCAACAAGAGGTCATGGGTTCAAAAAGAAAACATTTATCATTCAATATATATGCACTGAGATGTTTAAAAAGACCAACATAAATGGAGACCAAGCCAAGATGAGTTGAGATATATGGGAAACACAATGTTTATTGCAGGCTGTGGTGTATTACAACACCATGGTTACAGGAAACACAATGTTGTTTTGGAGCGGTAAATATTTTTACTCTTCTAAATTTCAATAATTTTATCTTGTTTCTCCTTAGCTTATATCCAATTACTTTGTAATGGATACCTAGATCATCACGTATCCATTACTTTGTAATGGATACATATGTTTGTGGAAATATCTAAAACAACCTTATTGTGGTTATGCATGACAGAAATACATAATCAGTCATTTGGTCTCATTTTTTAGGTATTGATTACTTGCCAGTTGCTGCATATGATCGTCTTATCCCTTCTCATCTTGTCTTCTTAGAGAACAGGGTAAGACGTATACTCTTTAACATACTTTGTGTGTGAAGTAGTGGACATGTTTAACACTGGTATTATATGTGTGTGCCCTCAGGATATCATTCATGTGGAAGGTCTGAAACTTGAAGATATAGAAGCAGTGATATATAATGTGCATTGCTTACCATTAAGGTTACTCGGAGCCAAGAGATCTCCCATAAGATGCATCCTCATCAAATGATGTTATGTAGTTCACAAATCGAACTTCATTTTCTTTTTACCTTTTTTTTTTTTTTTTGTTTTTCAAACCGTGTTTATTACTTGTCAGTTTGTAAAGTAAGTGTCGGTATTGCAAACATACTAAAAGGATTAAATGATTTAATAGTACAAGCAGTTCTAGGAAAATAATGTTAATCACAAAACGTCCACATTGTATTTGGACTATCCTGAGGGCACACACATATAGTACCAGTGTTAAACATGTCCACTACTTCACACACAAAGTATGTTAAATGATAATATATGTGTGTGCCCTCAGGATATCATTCATGTTTAACACTGGTACTATATGTGTGTGCTCACATCATTTATAATGAAAGTCTAGACATGTGCATCTCAAATACCAACAACTTCGTATACACATGAATCAGGAGTACACACATCATGAAATCAGAAATTGAAATTAAACAGGGGAAAGAGGAAGTCGATAGAGGAAATTTGTTTACAATGTACAGATGGCTGTATCAACAATTGTATGGAAATTTGTTTACAATGTACAGATGGCTGTATCAACAATCACTACAAGAACAGGGCACCTTTAGCGGCGACGGCTGTCGCCGGTATTGACCCCATTTGTCGCCGGTATTGCTGGGCCGCTATTGACCGGTTGTCGCCGGTAATGATTGCTGTCGCCGGTATTGATGCTGCACTTTTAGCGACGACAGGTGTCGTCGCTAACAGTGTCGCCGGTGTTGACTTTCGTCGGTAAAGGGAGAAGAGCAATAGCGGCGACACCACTACTACAAAATAGAGCATAAGACGGGGTGAAATGGGTTTTAAGACGGTGTTTTCAACACCGTCTTAAACCACACTGGTTTAAAATCATATCTTTTTAGACGGTGTTCAGTTTGAACACCGGCTTAAAATTCATGACTTATTAGACGGTGTTCAGAGTCTCAACACCGGCTTATACCTCAAGTCCTATTAGACGGTGTTCAGAGTCTCAACACCGGCTTATACCTCAAGTCCTATTAGACAGTGTTCAGAGTTTGAACACCGGCTTATACCTCAAGTCCTATTAGACAGTGTTCAGAGTTTGAACACCGGCTTATACCTCAAGTCTTATTAGACGGTGTTCAGAGTTTGAACACCGGCTTATACCTCAAGTCTTATTAGACGGTGTTCAGAGTTTGAACACCGGCTTATACCTCAAGTCTTATTAGACAGTGTTTAGTGAACATTTTCCAGAAATACATTTGCTAGAAATACATTTGCTTGCTGGTGTAACGGTCATGTGAGGATTCGATTTTAAGACGGGGTTATTAAAATAACACCGTCTAAAGCATGAGCATATAAGACGGTGTTCAAAGGGAACACCGTCTAAAGGGTGCGTATGTAACCATAAGACGGTGTTGAAGCATAAGACGGTGTTTTATGGAATTTTGTTGAATATTTTAATTGGATTTGCACGAGGAATTGATTTTAAGACGGTGTTATTTTAATAACACCGTCTAAACCAAATATTGAACACCGTCTTATGCTCTATTTTGTAGTAGTGCACGTGTCGCCGCTAAAAGTCTGTTTTTTTTTAATACAGCAGCTGTATATACAGCTGCCCAGCCAGTTTTACGGCCGAAAAAACAAAACCTGCCTATTTTTAAACAACGCAAGCATACGCAATGAACATAATCAACATATACTAAAGGTAATATAATTAAAAACTACGTTTAATTAAGTCGTACATTATATCCTACAACGTTTAATTAAATCCAAAGCATACATTAAAAACAAGTCACTCATCGTCATCGTTATCGTTGGGTTCATCGTCGGATTCATTATCGAATAAGTTGTCAGAATCGTAGTCTTTTGACTTTCCTTTTCCTTTTTCTTGTAAAGCAAGATAGTTGTTAAGTTGGTTCAAAAATGACGGGGTTTGGAACAAGCTGTTAACAAAATCCTACAATAATAGATAGCAAAACGTATATTAGCATATTAATTAACGCTACCAACATATATTTAACAAGGAAACATGCGTTCGTTTGTCATTTTTTAAATTGCGCAGTTTACCTCGGAAAAGGGTTCTTGCGTCCGAGCTTGCGAAGACGACATGTTAGATGACGAGTGCGAGGACGTGTTGGAAGAAGGTTTAGGCCCCATCCCGCGGTACCATCCTCGCCGCTCACCCAACGCTTCCTGATACGGGGCAATTGGCGGACCCTCACCGCTCCATTCACTAGTGGCATGTTGTATGTTCCGCTGTATTTTACGAAGATGATTAAATATATGTGTGTGTGTATATATATATATATATATATTTGTTATAGAAAATAATACTTAAAAGAAATACTTACGTAATTTTGTTCAGCAACCGGATCAACCCAATTCCCTTGATTGTCCGTGTGGGTTTTAGCATACGTAGGTACCCAATCCATATCCTGTTTAACATTAAACTTAGATTAGACATTAAATAAACAAAAGCTTACACACACGCACACATACATAAAACATTACATTTTTATAGGCGGTGCTACCGTACGAAGATGTCCCCCCACGGTATGGGAATTGTTGTTTCTCGCGTACTAGTGTGTTGGCCTTGCTTCTTTTAATATATTTTTCTTCCCGGAAACCTTCGATGGTTCTCAACCAGTTATCATAGGGCATATCCTTGGGATGGAATGCCCTTGCACTCTCAAGATCATTGTAACCTCCTTTGCTCTTAAATAATTTTTTAGCATCGTACTTGCGGTCAGAGTACCGCTTCATAAGCACAGCCCTAATGCCACCCGTCAAGTTTTTGGCCTCTATATCACGTTGCACTTCATCAAAATTGAAATTTTCCTACAAATTAAATAAAAAAGTTAAAATATCATATATAAATTAGATTTGTATGTGCTTAAATATTTAATAAAATTTTATGCATATAAGTTATTTACCCGTAAGTGGTTCATGAGGGCATCCTTGTAATGTTGTTCAACGTTATCCCATCCAATTTTATCGAAGGGGATGGACCGCCACATATACAGGCCGGCCTCCCGTGAAAACATATCCCTTGTTTTACCAACAGGGGTATACGTCACCTGCCTGTCAAACGTAAGCGATACAGGCCCCCCCGCTTTTACCAGACGCCTTAGTTTCTCGTTTTTTGCTTTCCCCCTAACCCTCTTCGGGGGAACCGCTGCAATTAAAACAAAAATAATTAGTAACAACATTTATAATATATAAAATATAAGGACTACAAAATAATTTAGTAAAAGACTTACCGTCTGTCTCGTGTGTGCTACGAAATCCACCAGGAGGAAGCGGTGGATCACCAGCGCCGTCACCCCCATGTCCCCAGGGGGCCACATCAGCCATCAGATACGCGAATATCAACAGTATCGAAAACATAATCCCTATAAAGTTACAAATGTTACAGCATGTGTATCTAATACAAATTAAGGGAAAGTACAACAAGTGTAACTCAAATTCAAATAAATATTTCAAACAAGTGTTTATCAATTACAAATCAATAAAAAATTACAATAACTTTTCTTTTAGTCAGACTCCACATAATCGGGATCATCCTCATCATAATCAGCCTCGACCTCATCAGAATCAGTCTCGACTTCAAACACTTCATCGACGGTGGCCGTTGGGGGATCAACTTTAATTGAAGGCTCACCCGCAGTAACATGAGAAGATCCAATTTGAAAGTATTGGGTCAAGTCAATGACAAGTGGACAGTCAGATGAAGAGTTGTTGTCAACAACGTCACTATCTTCTAAGCGTTTGCCAACATTTTGAACCTTATTGACGCGGTCATCACTTAATGGCCGATCCCAAATTCTTCGATGATTAACATTTTCGACTACCCACCTATGTTTATTTTTTTGGTTTCGAGACGTTTCTTGGATGAAGAACACTTGTTTGGCTTGCGAAGCAAATATGAGTTGATCGTCTTTGTCCCATTCATGTTCAGTGCTTATACTGGTGATATTATTGTCATGGTTTACACCCCTTTGAGTATCAAACCACTTGCACTGAAATAGGACAGTGGAATAATCATTTGTATAACGCAACTCAATAATTTCTTCTAATTGGCCATAAAATTTCACACCGTTCTCTCCAACCACTTCCACCCCAGAGTTTTGCGTTGCGCATTTTGCATCACGTTCAAGTGTCTTAAACCTAACACCGTTGACTATGCAAGCAGTGTAAGTGTAAGCAGTCATTTTCGCACAAATTGAAAGAGCATACAACTCCGGGTGGAATTCTGGAGAATTTTGTGTTTTCATCGAATGGACCTAACAAATATATAGTAATAATGTTTGTTATATATGTATTACCTAGCAAGTATAGAGTAATGAGTGTTATATATGTATTATACCTTATGGAGAAACCATCCCGGAAATTTGGTTTTAAGATCATCATGGGGATGTGTATGTTTGAATTCACGACATTGATGACAAATATAAGAAAGGAACGAAAAATACCAATTAACAGATTATGAAATGTTAAAGATAGAAGCACTCACTTCATGTACTCCCTAACTTCTGCGCAGTTTTCGAGGACAAACCATTCCATCTTGTTTTTTTCGATGAATGATAGATATTTCTCCTTTCTTGCGCCAACATAACTACATTTGGACTCAAACACCCATAACTTTCTTTTTTCAACAACGACATCACCGTTTCTATCTGGGCGATTGAACTTAGTCTGAACATCTTTAAGGTACATTGAACAAAATGTTAGAGCTTCTTCAAACACATAACATTCAGCTATACAACCTTCAGGCCTTGCCGGGTTTTTAACATAGTTCTTTAGTTTTTTCATGTACCTTTCAAATGGATACATCCATCTAAAAGCTACTGGACCTCCCGCAATCGCTTCATCAGGTAAATGCACAAGTAAATGAACCATAATGTCAAAAAACGCAGGTGGATAGATCATCTCTAACTTGCATAAGATGGTAACAATGTCATCCTTTGCTTTCTTCATATCATCCACCGATAGTGTTCTAGAGCAAAGTTGCTTAAAGAACATACAAAGGTCTACTATTGGTGTAGATGTATCTTTAGTCAAAAGCCCTCTAACCCCAATCGGTATCAAACGTTGCATGAGGATATGACAGTCATGAGATTTCAACCCGGTAATGTTAGCATTGTTATCTGTCACCCTCTTACTGATATTAGATCCAAACCCATCTGGTATTTTAACATTTTTTTATAAACTGACAAAAAAGTTTTCGATCATCGGACTTGAATGAGTACTTTGGGTGGGGACTTAAGAACTTGCCACCCGATTGTTTCAGCCATTGTGACGGCCGAATGTTTAGTTTTTCCAAGTCGGACCGCGCATTTGGCGTGTCTTTGCTCTTATCGTTCATCAGAAGAGTACCGAGCAAGCTGTCGCACACATTTTTCTCTATATGCATTACATCTAAGTTATGTTTCAGCTGCAGAGAAGACCAATACTCAAGGTCAAAAAATATGCTTCTTTTGGACCAGTTCAACTCGAAATCTGACCGGGTTATCCTCCTACCTCCAAAATCTGGTTGCTTGCCTGGTAGACGATTAATTAAACGACCTAGTTGAGCTTCTATGTCAGCTGGGCTAAACTGTCTCGGAGGGTCTCGTGTCTCGGGTCTCCCGTTAAAGTCGAGACTTGTTCTCCAAGGATGGTTGGCATCTAAGAAACGGCGATGACCAACATAAGCACATTTACCAGTTACACGTATTGAAGGAGTGTCTTGGTTACAAGTTGGGCATGCCATGTAGCCTTGTCCGCTCCAACCTGATAGGCTACTACGGGCTGGAAAGTCATTTATGGTCCATAACAACGCCGCCTTCATTGTGAAGTATGTGTTTGTTGCTGCGTCTTTAGTACGTACACCTGTCTGCCACAATTGCTTAAGCTCATCCACTAACGGTCTAAGGAAAACGTCCATGTCTTTCCCCGGTGATTTAGGGCCAGAAATCAACAAGGTCAACATGAATGTGGACTCTCGCATGCATAGCCAGGGAGGCAGATTATATGTGGTGAGTATAACCGGCCACGTGCTATGAGTCGAGGATCCACTACCGGTGTTAAAGGGATTAAAACCGTCAGCTGCAAGCCCTAAGCGAACATTTCGTGGCTCCATCGCGAAGTTTGGGTACTTTTTATCAAAGTCTTGCCATGCAGATCCATCAACTGGATGACGCATAGTCCCATCTTCCGATCGTCCGGTACTATGCCATATCATATCTTTCGCTGTGTGCCTTGAACAATACAAACGTCGTAGTCTAGGCGTCAAAGGAAAGTATCGTAACACCTTACGAGCCACCTTCGTGCCTTTTGTGTCTTTATCGACCCATCGACTCTCATTACAAACGGGACAATTTTGCAAGGACTCGATTTCTTTCCAAAAGAGAGCACAATCATTTGTGCACACATCTATCATCTCATATGTCAAACCAATCTTCTTAAATGTCTTCTTAGCTACATAATACGAAGGGGGAATCTTGTTGCCTTCTGGCATTGACTATCGCAACAACGAGAGGAGTCGATCTACTCCTTCATTTTGAAAATGGTACGTATCCTTTATATTCAAAAGCTTTGCTAAAAAGTCGATAGAAGAAAACTTAGTACAACCAGGATATAATTCTGTTTCAGCTTCCTTTATCAGGTCTTCAAAATCATCAACAACACCGCTAC
The DNA here is from genome assembly GCF_002127325.2 of Helianthus annuus. Classification (NCBI taxonomy): domain Eukaryota; kingdom Viridiplantae; phylum Streptophyta; class Magnoliopsida; order Asterales; family Asteraceae; genus Helianthus; species Helianthus annuus. The sequence continues at coordinate 129,558,427 of NC_035445.2, forward strand.
TATCTCCATTCGGGTTCTCTTGGTTAAGGTATGTATCTTCTTCCATACGCTCCCCCTAATGTCTTCAATAACGTTTACCATACCGTCTTGTGGCGCAACATCGTTTACTTGTGCAATTGGAGTCGTGTCCCTGTGATAGGTCCACGAAGTGTATTCCTTCCAAAAACTGTTAATACGCAAATGGTATTTCATTTCTGCCATAGTTTTTAAGCCGGAATTTTTACATTTGGTACACGGACATCTAACTTCATCGTGGTTTTTTATCACTCTTTCACACATCTCGATAAATGACTCGAGTCCTTGCTTGTAGTGAGGTGAATGACGTGGGGAATCAATCCAACTTTTATCGATAGGCATTATGCAACTGAAAGAAAATCTAATTTAGGATTAACAAGACAAGGGTAGGCTGCTAAACCCACTTTTTGAACACTTTATCTCATATGTGAATGTGTATTACATGATTGTTTGTTTAAGAAAAATTCGGCAGCATTTCCTCTTAGCTCCCAAGTATATATGTAATGATATATATACCCGAGGAGCAAAGAGAAAATGATAACCGGATCCTTCTTAAACAAACAATCATGTAATACACATTCACATCCTAAATGAGATAAAGTATTCAAAAAGCAGTCCCAAGATAAACGGGGACAACCCGAAATTAATTTCTAAATCAATTTCGGGCGGGTATTTCTAAGCTCGTTATGTTTAAAATGATTAATTCAAACACGGGCACGTCGTCGCTAAAAGTCAATACCGGCGACAAATGGTACTCTAGATATATCTCATTGAGAACTAAACTAAATATGTAAAAAAGAACTGTTACCTTTTTATGTAAAAAAGAATTGTTACCTTTTTAAAGTGTTTTTAAGTATGTTTTTAATTTTTATTTTTCTGATTTTTTTTATTAAAAAGACCTGCACACATGTTTTTATATGCAAAAGATCTGAAAAAAAAACAATTTAACATGTTAAATTAAATTTTCTGTAATATATTTAGCATGTTAAATGAATGGTTTCTCGTTTCCCCTACTCGCTAATTATACAGTTATGCAATGAATGGATTTATAATGCATTATAGGTTACAAAAATCAATGCACATAGTACAATGTCTTGATGTAGCGGTCACATGAAAACAAATAATACATAAATTAATACTTCTGGTGGCGCTACTTAGATGAAGTTCCAAGTGGAAAAATGTATTGATTTTATATTTCATGTCCATATTATCATTTATAAGTCTATGGAACACTATAATCATCATTCATCTAAGTGTAGAAAGTAAGCATAGCTGTTATGTAAAGATCAATATCTACTGCCTAAACTTTGTTAAATAATATATCACAAACAAACATAACCACACGCTTAATGTGCCTCTGATCCAAATAACACTGCCTAACTCAAAATATATAGCTTGCATCTGCAAATTTCTACAAAACCAAACCTACTAGATCAAATCAACCAATTGATACAACAATTTCGTGACTACACAACTAAGTTAATTCAAAAAACTACAGTTCATTGAGGGAGTCAACATCTACAAATTTCTACAAAACCAAAATATATAGCTTGCATATGCATATACCAAGATTAAATTAAATGGCAAATGAGGGAGTCAACATCATGAGACTTTCAAACTACAGTTCATTCTTAACAACCAAGTACAATTCACATCACATTTACATCTTGGAACAAAAATAAACATACATTAACCTGTTTTGGAGGAGAAGAGGTAGTGCCGGTGGAGATGAGGTGGCGGCCGTGGAGACGAGGTGGTGCCGGTGGAGAAATTCTCTAGCATACACCCGAACACACAAAAATATACAAAAATTAAATGCTATAACATGTATATAACAAAAATAAAGAAGAAATGTAACAAAAACAAAGGTTCACTTACTGATTTGGGTGAAAATCGCGTTTTTCCGGCGGTAGAGGGAAGGTTTTGGGGGAAAAAGTGAAGAAAGAGGGAAAAAAAGGCGCTGATATGGGTCTGATAACGTAAAACCTTTAGCGGCGACGGACCGTCGCCGGTACTGACTCCTGTCGCCGGTAAAGCTCTGACAACAGATAAGGTTTGTGTGGCTAGGGTTTAAAGTTCTGACGCCTACTTTTAGCGGAGACACCCGTCGCCGGTATTGACCCTAGCTCTGTCGCCGCTAATACCTTTTAAATCCCCAACCGTTAGATCAGGATTTTGATCAACGGCTGGGGTTTGGTCTCAGGCCTCGTGACACGGATCGACCAATAGCGGCGACACTTGGCCCGTCGCCGCTAATGGTGTCGTCGCTAATGGTGTATAATTCTTGTAGTGAATTCATCTTTACACACCACTTCTCAAGATCTAGATATGTGAAGTACTGAAGTGCAATAATAACAAGTCTCAAAAGATTTGAGTTATATCTTAAGAAAAAAAAAAAATTCACGAATTAAATGAGAACTTCTTAAATAAAATGGCTAAAATGGAATCATAACGAATCAATAAGATTTAGAAAGAATTAGAGAGCTCAAATATAGAACCATCATACCACTGGAATTTATTGATTTTTTTTGTTATAAAATCTGAGGGTTTTTATTTATTTATTTATTTATTTTTTTATAAAATCATGAGTTTGAACAAATGAAAGAACTTATGGTAACCTCTATCCAAAAAGTTATAGTAAAGTGAATGAATTTAGTTAAAAGAATTCATGATAGTACTTTTAAAGTACATTATATTGTTGTATTTACAACCCTCTTTGTTGTTTTAGTGGGGTGGCTGGGGTGGTCATCACTCATCACTCACAACACCCAATCAAGTTCCGTCATGTTATCAACCATTTTTCTATCACTCACAATCTTTTTTAGTGGCAATGGTCATCAATTCATCTTTGGATCTGTAGTTCAGAGGAGGTTCTGCAGTCTTAATCATCTGTTGGTACTCATAAAGTTGTTCGTTCCATTTACCTATTAACTCTTCATTTTGGAGTAACTCGTGATTATCGATTGCAATCTCAAGTTCTGTCACAACGTCAACCATCTTTGGACTATCTTCACGAGATTCCTTTAAACATTGATATGCAATATCTGAAAATCTGTTTATAACACTCTGATGCTTTGGTTCATTGTACGAATTTTTATAAATGATATCATTTAACTTGTTTTGTTCAAGACTCTTAATCCACGTGGGCACTAAGATCTCCTTAACATGACCCTTGCTATCAAGTGTATAGCATAATCTCCCACATAAAACTTCAAATAACACCACGCCAAAAGAGTACACATCTGACTCTTTCGTTAGGGTGTGCGTCATCCAATATAGTGGATCAATGTACCCCTCTCTACCTGCGGCCGGGATGACAATAACCGAGTGCTGCTCATTAGCTGACCCCATTGTTGATAGCCCGAAGTCCGAAACTTTAGCATTCCATTGCTCATCGAGAAGGATGTTGCCACTTTTAATATCACAATGGATTAGTCTTCGGTGTGTTTCCCTTGGATCATGAAGGTAGCTTAATCCCTTCGCGGCATTAAGGCATATCTTTAAACGTTGGCTCCAAGTGAGATGAGGGGAATTTAAATAGCGGTCAAGGCTTCCACGAGATGCAAGCTCGTACACCAGGATCATCTCACCCCCTTCACAACAGAATCCCAGAAGTGAGATAACATTTTCATGCTTATAATCAGAAAGCATTGTTATCTCTTTCAAGAACTCAGGTATTCCTTGTCTACTGGTACGATCCAGACGCTTGATAGCGACCACGCTTCGGCCCTTGGAGTGAGACAGTTCTCCTTTGTAACCTTTCCCATAACCACCACGACCAATATAATTCTGATCGTCGAAGTCGTTGGTGGCTGATGTTATCTCTTCCAGTTGGATTTTAAGATGTTGAAACTTGTGCAAGAATTTTTGCAAGTATGCCTGCATATATGTTGATGAAATCATAATTATTAAATTCAAATGAAGGGTTCCAAGCAATTGCAAGTGCACAGGTTGACAGGAGATGTGAAAAGAACCAAGACAAAAGGTGTTTGTATATATCTATAAGGGAATGGAAAAATGGTTATGAATGAAATTAAATGAAATGCAATGCCTTTATATTGGATTAGACAGGCCAGAAATTAAACTAGTAATACATAACGCCACTTCAGTTATTACATTTTATATTAATTTAAAATTAAAATATAATACACTACCTCAGATGCAAAGAACGTGTTGACATTTCAACATGTACACACGATTTCACATGATTTGATATTCATGTTTATAGCGTAAAAAGTGGATCACGAAAACAGCTATTTGAGTTTTCGGCTTTAAAAAACAACCATTCCGTCCTAACAAGTTGGTCTAATGGTTATTTACTTAATTGGTTTCTCTCATTAAGGTCTCAAGTTCAACTACCACTAGCATCACTTTGAAGGACATTGTTGGTGGCCAGGGCCAGCCCTGGTGGTAACAATAAAGTTTAGAACTAGGGCTCTCTGGAGGTTGCCAGTTCGAAACCAAGCCGAACCGGACGGGTTTTCCCGGGAATTGGTGGCTTGATGGCTCGGGTATGCATCCAAACCATCAAAATCATGAACCTCTTTTAAATGTATTGTATTTATGAACCTCCTTTATCATTTTTATATAAAATCATGATTTTTAAACGAGTCAAACTATCAAAATCGAACCGTTTAACCGACAAAACCAAACCTTTAAACTGAGAAAACCGAATCATTGACCCGCCAAACCCGTAAACCCCATTAGTCTGGTCAACCCACTCGGCCTGTAGATTTGGTTTGTCATTCTTTGAATCGTACTTAGCAGGTGTTGTCTAAAATTTTCTGTAGAATCCAACTAACTAGTTTGGTTTTTGTTCTCCAAAACGTAGTTGTCAGTTTACCCTTTTTTTTTTTTTGTAAAATCCAGCCAAATTTAACCATAAAAACACTTACTCCATATATGTGACACATTCCCACCCAGTTTCTCATAGTAGTAACATTTCAAATACACAATTTTGAGTATTGACATCTCATTCATTTTAATGTTTATCATATATATTGACCATAAGAGTCTACAACACATATTCAGTCTGGTGGCTTGATGGCTCGGGTATGCATCCAAACCATCAAAATCATGAACCTCTTTTAAATGTATTGTATTTATGAACCTCCTTTATCATTTTTATATAAAATCATGATTTTTAAACGAGTCAAACTATCAAAATCGAACCGTTTAACCGACAAAACCAAACCTTTAAACTGAGAAAACCGAATCATTGACCCGCCAAACCCGTAAACCCCATTAGTCTGGTCAACCCACTCGGCCTGTAGATTTGGTTTGTCATTCTTTGAATCGTACTTAGCAGGTGTTGTCTAAAATTTTCTGTAGAATCCAACTAACTAGTTTGGTTTTTGTTCTCCAAAACGTAGTTGTCAGTTTACCCTTTTTTTTTTTTGTAAAATCCAGCCAAATTTAACCATAAAAACACTTACTCCATATATGTGACACATTCCCACCCAGTTTCTCATAGTAGTAACATTTCAAATACACAATTTTGAGTATTGACATCTCATTCATTTTAATGTTTATCATATATATTGACCATAAGAGTCTACAACACATATTCAGTCAGAATGATTTAAATATGCGTCGACGTTGATGGATGGAAACTCTAAATGATTACAAATGTGAAATTCATTATTGTAACATCCGTTTATGGATTCCCGAAACCCGACTTGAACTGTAAACCGAATCCGGAATATTATAAATAAAAGCGCAAAGTTTATTATCTTTACCATTTTCCTATATTTTGTTGATTAACTAAATCCGGGATTAAAGATGCATTTTCATAAAATAAATATAACTGGTTGGTTCCATTGAATCTTATAAAAGAAAACAATTAACTAAGTTAGATTATGTATGGTAAAACAATTAGCGAAGTTATTATTATACATAACTAAGCTAAATTATATCTTTTAACTAAGTTAGGTTTGAGAATATAAACATCAAACTAAGTAGTATAATAAATGAGACTTATAATTCATTAGTTTAGTGTTGATTAGAGGATTTATAACTATAAGGACCAATTTTGTCGAACTATGAAACTCAAGTACAGGGGCATTTGGGTCACCATAGGAAAGACTGAAAATTGATTATAAAAGAAAATAAAAATTAGTTGTGAAGGAAAATGCCATGGGTCGCGTGGGACTCGAACCCGGCCACCTCTGGTTAACCACGTTCAAGGATAGCAGCTGATCTACAACAACTGATGGAACAGAATCTGATGTTTGTTCCCTATAAACGCGAACCCAACCAAACTCTGCTTGGTTCTTCTTCCCCAACTCGCAACCCGACCCTAAACCAGGTTTCACCTGACTAAAACCACTCGAATACGTGTGGATACGTTTTCTTAAATAAATCGGATTAGTTAAATGTAGGTCCACCCGGAGGATCGAGTATAACCTATTCCTTGTTACCGGACAAACCCAGTTGTGCAGAATCCAACCGGGTAAGTAAACCAAGTTCAAGAACACACAAACACAAGATAAAGATACAATTGTTAAAGCTTTAACTTGGATTTCACATAAGAGTTTGTTACAAGAGAATCAAACAATGGTTCTCTCAAAGCTCTCTTGAAAATACTCTCTGTGTTCTCTAGTCTGTTCAGACCCATTTTGTCTCCTGTTTGCTGAATATATATATGCACAGCAGGTCCGACGAAGAACATAAGATGACGAAGAAGTGAGGTTCTTCGTCATACTAGATCAGCGAATAACCTTTGGAAGAAACATGTTCTTCGTCGATTTCTAATGAGGTTCTTCGTCATTACACAGACCTAGTTCTTCGTCATGTATGATAAAAGGGTTCTTCGTCATGCATAATAATCAGCAATTAAATGGTTCTAAACACATGAATTCACGTTTGAGAATGGAATCTATGGAATGATAAGCAGGGGCGGCTATGAGGGTATGCGGGGAGGACTTCCGCACAGGCCCGTGATTTCGAGGGGCACGTGTTTTTTTTAAACCGATATATATATGTTCATAAATAGAAATCGAATCAAACAATATACATAAAATGATCTTTGGTGCAGTGGTGCGCGTGCTTTTGTTCGTTCTTTGGGCCCGGTGAGACCCGAGTTCGAGTCCCTTGGTTCACTTCTTTTTTATTGAGTTTCATTTAATAGTTTCCAATAATTGCACAACTGGTCCCTGCACTTAAAAGTTCTAAAGAATTACCAAATCAGTCCCTTCAATTAGGAAATTAGTTTAATCTAACATTTATAACTAGGTTAGTGATTTATTTTGTAATTATTAACGGGACTAACAAGTTTCATTCATAAAATTAATATTTTAAACCCGAAAAAACTAGTTATAGTAATTTCTAAATATGCGACATCTAATATAAATAAAAAAAGTTCGTTTGGGATCCGGTTTTCAAAACGGATGGTTATCGGAGATTACACATTGTTCGTTTAGTTCATTTAGGCGGATGTTACACATTGTTTATCGAATAATACGATTTTGTCATTTTCGTAAATGTCTTGTTTATCGTTAAGATATAAGGGCACATTTTTTTGACCTCGAACAGGGTACATGAATTCTCAGAGACGCCACTGATGATAAGTCTTCACATGACATCATCATGGTGATGTCATGGTGATGTGGCGTCGGGAAGCTTCGCGGCTCTTTGTGCTTCGCGTGTCGAACTCTGGGGCGCACGACGGAGGAATGTCGCGACGTCGGTATTGAGCCGAACCTAACCGAGTCGAACCGAACCGAACCGAGTCGCGTCCACATAAAGGTCTTCACGTGACTCAAACAGGGAGTGTATCAACAAACTCCCCCTAAAATGATGCTCGCGAATCTTTTTAACTTCAATACTTTTGGTGTTGATGAGTGGTCAACTGCAACTTGATCATCTTGATCTTCTGATTGCATCCATATTGTGTCTTCATTCCAAGGCTTATCATCTGACATGTTCTCTTCGCCTTTAGCTGGTTTGGATGTCGCATCTGCACATACAAGAAAGCTAAACGCGTAATGAGAACAACTGCTTGGAAAATAGTCAACACAAACAAACGACACACATGAGACCAATTCTCATTAACCTACCGTCCGACAATAGTTTGAAAGTTTAACATATTTATCAATTTTAGTTTCTAACTTTCAAAACTTGCAAACTTTGACCGTTTATGAAGATTTAATTGTTTTGGTTTTCGATCAGATTTCAGGTGGTAAAGACTCGAGATCCAACATCGGGCAATCAAAAATAAAATAGAAATAAAATCTTTTTGGTTTTTATAAAGTTTATATTAAAACACACCTAAAATCTTTTTGGTATTTTTGAATTTTCAAATTTAAAGACGGAAAGCAGTAAATAAATATTTACAGACATTCTTTTTGCGAGTTTCGAGGGTAAGAGAATCATATCAGTGTGCGGTCACGCCAAAACGCTCTTGTTGTTCAATAGTTAATATTAAGATAAGCATCCTATAACGATTATCGGTATTGTTGTCCACTTAGGCTCAACTTATCAGATGTATTCGTGATTAGGGGATACGATTAAGGTATGATTTATACTTATCGACCGGTGTTCATCCACACACGACACATTCCCATATCAAGGTATGCACGAGATTTCATCTTACTGGTGAGTATACCGCTTATCATCTGTTTGACCGTATATAATGATGTGAGATACCCACTTGTTTTTTATTGAAAACAAGCCCTATGTGATAGAATCACTTATTGATGAGGAACTTGATTTTCATATGCATGAGGGCACATGAGCAAGTCCGTGAACAGGTTAGTACCAATGTACAGAAAAAGAGACGAACTTGACTCCCGCATGAAAGCTGTGATATATTATCACTTATTTTGTTTGGACATGTAATTGTTGATCACTTATTGAGGTCGTATGCAATATGTACACGTATGTATGGTATCATGGAAGATCTTGACTTCGTCTCGTTATTTTTTTGGTAAAAGAAATAACCATGATACCCAGATGATAAACAACATAAAGACCACATATCTCAGAACCTTCGCAATCTCTCAAACGAAATTTCGGTACTAAGACCATATGCCAATGAGTGGTTCCCACACAGTCTTCAGTCGATTAAAGTTTATATCACCCTGCACACTTTAAGGTGATTGTGAACCTACCGATACAACTTATATAGAGCTAGTTGTCGTTTGTCATTTTACGTTCAGTTTAAAGAGGTTTCAACAGACCATTGATGTACTATCATTTTCTCTTTTGCTCGCCAGGAAACTCATTTTTGTTTTTCTATTGTTTTTGTGTTTTAGAAATTTTTCGATGTTTTTGAAATTTTCAAATTTGGATTTACTCCCCCTAAAATGTATAAACTATGATAAATTAAAAACACAAAGATATTTACAAAAACGATTTTCCGATGTCAGTTTTACTCTTGCTTGGCCTTAATGCCGTTTACCATTACTAAAAAGTCAAATCGTGATTTATGAAAAGCTTTGGTACAAAGGTCAGCACGTTGGTCATCAGTGTGGACCTTAACAACATCGATAAGCCTTTTTATCAAAGCAATCACATATGAAGTGATACTTAATTTCGATGTGTTTCGTCTTTGAATGTTGCATAGGATTTCTAGTGATCTGTAAGGTAGCTTAGTTATCAACGAAAATAGGAGTAGCTAGGAATTCAAAACAGCAGTCGTGCATTTGTTGTTGGATCCACAGGACTTGGGAGCAACAAATTGAGGCAGCAACGTATTCAGCTTCACATGTTGATGTAGCGACACAAGTCTGCTTCTTGCACTACCATGTGACTAGGCGATTTCCTAAAAACTGACATTCAGTCGTTGTGGATTTACCGTCGATTTTGTAGCCACCAAAATCAGAATCACTGAACGCGATCAAGTCAAAGCTATCATCCCTAGGGTACCAGAGACCGGTGTCCGGGCATCCCTTCAAATAGTGAAAAATCCTTTTCACAGATGCAAGATGTGAGGCCTTCGGGTTGACTTGATATCGGGCAAGCAGGAACGTAGGATATATTATATCTGGTCTTGAGGCCGTGAGGTACATAAGAGACCCGATCATTGCGTGGTAAAATGAAGAGTTATCAACTTCACCCTTCAAGTCCGGATTAATTCCCAATGGGCGTTGCTTTGGACATCTGGAATCGGTTCAAGATGTCACTAACATACTTAGTCTGATGGATAAATATACCACACTTCGTTTGTTGCACTTGTAGGCGCAAAAAGAATGTCATTTCCCCCATGGCGCTCATTTCGAATTTCTCCTGCATAACACGCTCAAAGTTCCTACACAAAACATCGTTAGTAGATTCAAATATAATATCATCTACGTATACCTTTACCAATAGAAGATCTCCATCCTGTTCTTTGATGAAAAGAGTGCAATCGATAAGACCTCAAGGAAATCCATTCTCTAGCAGATAATTAGATAAGGTTGCGTACCATGCTCTCGGTGCTTGATGTAATCCGTAGAGAGCTTTGTTGAGCAACCAACCCGATCAGGGTGAGTAGGATCTTCAAAACCTAGAGGCTGTTCGATGTACACCTCTTCTTCAACCACACCATGTAAGAATGCACTTTTTGTGACAACCCGAGATTTCAAGGTCTTTCCTCTACGCACCACTTGTTTCACAATATTGTTTTCACATTTCATTTTACGTTGTATCTTGTGCATGATATCTGAATGATTAAAGTATTGTTATGGTTGGGTGTTACATGATAATTGTGTAGTGTTTAGGCATAGCATAACATCACACTTTGTTCACACTTGATTGACGAAAAACCCACGCCGATGAAGAATGGTTCTTCGTCACAACCACTCCTCGATGAAGGAGGGTTCTTCGTCGTCAACACCCTTGATGAAGTATGGTTCTTCGTCAAGAGATCCTTCGCCGATAGTGTTCTTCGCCAAACACTCCACGACGAAGAAGGTTCTTCGTCGAGGGAGTTGTTCGCCATAAGGGCCCTCGGCCCAGGTTATCCGAGGCCCAGAATGTAAACTTCTTGTTTAACTTAACTGCAAATCACACAAAAACCCTAAGGCTCTCTCTCTCTTTCTTGTTCGATGGCAATCCTCTCCTCAAGCTCTTTCTCTCTCTGTTCAAACACTTAGGCGCACACACATAATTCCTCGGTTAGTACACTTTTATCGTTGCTTATAATTAATCCCGTGTACGCATACAAACTGTTAAGAGATTGATGTGTTTGATAATAAGGATTTTTGATAAATTGTTTATCCTTGATGAATCTGAAAGTCTTTTTTGATAATTGGAACAACGGTTTTGTGATTTCATGTAATAGGGTTGTTAGGGTTCTTGTGTTAATAAACTGTGAGTTATGATGTTAGCATCAAAACATGAACTCGGTAGGATAATAACTGTTGATGAGTTGGAACACTGTGTGTGAAATAAGAATTGTTATGATGTGTGATGATTTCTTATGTAGTACGCTGAATTAGTTTATGTATGCGTAAATGCTATATGTGTTCATGATAATCGATGCGAATGATGGTTATTAGTGTGATAGTGAATGAAACTGCCATGATTAGGGTTGTAGGAAACACTAACTATCTGTTGAAGTGCAGCGGCGAAGGATGTCCCACGAAGAACCCAGGTCGACGAAGAATATAGTCCTCCATCGACTGGTGTTTGACGAACCTCTATGGTTCTTCGCCGTACTCAATTCCGACGAAGGATAGTCCTTCGCCAGAGGATTCTTCGCCAAGGGAGCATTCCACGAAGAATAGATTCTTCGTGGAGATGTTGCATGTGTGTAAACAAATAGAAAAGTTTATGATGTATATGATGATGGATGTTTGTTTTTATAAGATCTATTTGCTGCATAGAATGCGAAATCTGGTTTGACTTGTGAGAGTAGTAAACTCCTCTGCTATATGTTGTTATGTGACATTCACATGGGATGTGGACTTGTATGAGAATTGGGTACGTGGTATATGTTGTACAGTCATGTTTGTGATGGATGCAATCTGTGATAAATACGCGACTATATTGACTATGAAAATGACTTGATTGGTAACCACGGCAGGGTTTGGTTGACCAACTTGGAACGGGTAACTTAACATACCGAGCAAAAACTAAGGTGAGTTCATTCCTCTTGAGCATGCGTCTCGGTGGGTGGGACAATCAAATGGGTATTCATGAGAGGAATAAGTCTTTTGGGTAAAAACCGGGATGTTAGATAATACACTCATTTCCTATCACTTTAAGTCCCATCTTATACCGAATTAGTTACCTGAGAGGTAACAGGGTATTAGTTGATAGCGCTATTAGGCTTCGCAACCTCACACCGTACCTGAGAGGACGGGCGTGAACTTGTTGGGATTGAACCCTGCCAAAGGAACAGATAATAAAAGTCAAATCTGGATCAGAGCAGTGGATCCAGAATAAGCAGATGTTATGCATGCAAATCTCTCCCCTTGAAAGTGGTTTCAACATCTGCTGACCTCCTATCCGCTGATCATGTAAACTGCTGACCTACAGCTGCTGATCAAGTCAAAGACTGTTGAAGAACTAAAGCTCTGCTGCTCGATCTACTGCCTTGTTTCAAGCACTGCTGATCATGACAAGTACTGCTGGGTTCACAGCAGTGGAAGGATGCAGCAGTTGTTTATGTTTACTTTATGTAATGAATTGTAACATCAGTAGTTAGCATAGCAGTGTTTGTATAGGTCAGTTGTTAAGAGTTTGTTAGGAGGTTAGATGTCACTTTCATGATGACGTCAGCTTAGATGCTCAGTGGTTTGCTAGTGCTTATAAATAGAACAGTGCTCTGTACTGTTCTGTTTAGCTCTTTCACCATCTTCTTCCTGCACGAACAAATACCTAGCTCGGGCGAGGGGGAGTTTGCAAAGCATACATGCAATTGTAATCAAAGTTTGAAATAAATTTAAGCATTTGATTCTTTTGTTGAAAATGTATGTTTGAAAGCATTTCTTCTGTTTGATTGTGAAAAGTTTGCTTCCATTTAATTTCCGCTGCACAACTCATTCATCTCATCTTAATTCAAACACAAATCACAATCAATCCAAACTCAGATCCTAACAATTGGTATCAGAGCTAGGATAGTCAAATTTGATTTAAAAATCATTTTGACGTAAATAGGTCCAGGGGACAAATCAATAGGAAATGTAATTTGCTTCGTAAGAATCAGAATTCTCTTCTATGAAAGACTTTCACGGGAATTGGCGACGGTCAGCTCAGTCAGAGCGGAAGCGGTCAGGCAAGGTTATCGTCAGACAATGTATCCAGGTGCCAAACGACTCCGTCGATAAGAGCTCTTGGGAGTCATCAGCCTGTTATCCCCGGCGTACCTTTGATCCGAAGACTGCGTATAATGGACTGTTTTTCCACGTGCATCAATCTGGGCTGCTTTTAGGAGCGATCTGTTTATCCAACTAGAAATATCGTAATAGAAGAAGAATCAGAACGCCCAAAGAGTCCCATGCCTTTCTTGGTCGGACCAAGCCAACTATTTCCGACAAGTCTTTCCTCATTTTTCGAGCAAGAAGCGGAACTACAAGAAAGCTTTCTTTATCTTTATGGATAACCAATTCATTTTCAAATATAGTTGGGAGACTTTACCCAAGAAATGGGTAAAAAAATGGAAAGATCGGAACATGGGAATAGCTCTGATACCAATACGTCTTTGATTGGATGGAAACAGATATCTAAAGTGTGCAGTGAAGGATCTTTCTATTCTAGGTAGCCAGCCAGATCTCGCACCGTAATGTGAGTGCCTATTTACGAAAGATAGATTGTTGGTATGGCTGCTGCTACTAAAAGCACACTCAGCTCGCAATCGTTGATACTGATAGTTTGTTCGTTTTGTTGAAAAACAGAGCAAGGTTTAATCACCGATAAAGTTGATTAATCAGTGCCTGTAAAACAACCAGGATGTCATCACAATCTCAATATGATAAGAATAACATTGGTTCGCTTTTTAAACCTCCTATGCTTAAACAAAATGAATACAACATCTAGGAGAGAAGGATGTGTCACATCCTTGCTCAACAAAACACTGGATGTTGGAGGTCTGTTGTTTTTGGTCCTCATGTTCCTATGGTGCCAAGTGCTGAGGATACAAAGAAGTTCGTTCCTAAACCAACTGAAAACTATACTAAATCTGATTTTCAAAAGTTCGAACTCGATGCCATAGCATTTAGCATCATAGCTTCTGCATTACCCAATGAAATCTATGCTGGGCTGTTACACTGTAACAGTGCCAAAGAATTATGGGATGCATTGAAGGAACAATTTGGGGGAACGGAAGAGGTTATTGAAAACAACAGGGAAATTCTGAATCAGCAGTATGAAACATTTTGTCATATCAAAGGGGAATCACTAACCCAACAATTTGAACGTTTCAGCTGTCTCATCAGTGAACTAAGGCTTGTTAAAGTTACATTTCCAAATGCAACTCAAAATAGCAGGTTCCTTAGATCATTGCCCGAAAAATAGGACACAATTGCTTTTGTCACCAGGAATTCAGCTGAGTTCAAAGATCTGACCCTGACCCAACTCCATGGTAGACTCCTGACCTATGAAAGGGAGTTAAACCAGAAAAGGAAGTTGCAAGAGTCTGGTAAAGTTGCTGATGACTATTCATTTGGCAACACAGCTCTGTTTGGTCAGGAAGAATCTGGTAGCAGCAGTAAGGATCAGAGTTATGATCATTTTATTGACATAACTGCTGGTGGTAATTTTAACAACTCTGATTCTCACTCTGCAAATTATGCTTTCACTGCAAATACTGAAAACCAGATGTCAGATAACTTGTGCTTTGAACTAAATGATTTGCAACATTTCGATCCCACTGACTTAGAAGAGATGGACATTTTGCATCAATTGGCTTTGCTTAGTGCTAGAACAAGCAAATTCTACAAAAGAACAGGGAGAAAATTCCCAGGGCTTCATGGGAATTTAAGGGTGGGGTTGGATAAGTCAAAAATCAAGTGTTACAAGTGTAATAGGCTAGGTCATTTTGCTAGGGAATGTAGGAGTCAAACCACTGGTCCCATAATTACTCACCCTAGCTCAAACCCTAGACCACAACAACAAAACACTGTGCACTATACCCAATATGCCCCTGCAGCACATGCTAACACTGCTCATTATGCTGCAACCCCTGTGCCTGTGCATTATGTTCAAACCACTGTTCCACAAATTCAGTATGTTCAAGCTCCTGTTCCTCAAGCACAGGTGCAACCTGTTGCACCTCAACAAGCTGCTCCAATAGTGGTTCAACCAGATTAGCAAAGCTTCTTCACACAAAGCTTTGTTGATTGGAGCAGCATGCCTAATGAACTTGGTGATGAAAAGTGTCACACCCCCAAAATCCACCTACGGAGTATCACCGCTTGGGAGCATGACTGACCAGGATCAAGCCACCAATCATATTGAACATAGCATAATATAAATAAAATAGTTCGTAAAACCTCATTCAATACAATTGATGTTCCAAACCAAACATAGTATCAGTAGCGGAAGCATAAGTAAATAACCCAAAGTAAATCATAAGTTCAAATATACGAAATGTTTAAACATAGCGTTCATGATCCATTGCCCACAACGACCCGCTCCTCCAGTGCAAGCTCCATAAGTACCTAAGGTCCTGCAAGGCATGCAGCAGAGAGTCAACAAACTAGTTGAGCGAGTTCACAGTTAAAAGTTCAGTAATAATGCGGTATGAGTAATAGTAAGTTCGTTCGTTTATATCATGTTTCATATTTCCATCGCGGCCTCCCAGGCAGGTGTGCGAAGATATTAGGGGATGTTCTTCCCGAGTATTCTAGACTAGGTTTATTTGTATCGCGGCCTCCCAGGCAGGTGTGCGAAGGTTAGTACGTTTAGTTCACGGCCTTCCAAAGGCAGGTGTGCGAAGATGTCATAGTATCGCGGCCAACCCGTGGCAGGTGTGCGAAGATCAGTTCAATGAGTGTTACTAGTCTAGTAGGTTCGTATTCGTTAAGTTCTACCATCTGAGTGTGCATAACAATCTATCAAAACCCATTCCCCACCCGGGAACCCATGCCTTGGCTGTGTGAACTCACCTTGGGTTTGCTCGGTATGCTAAGTATGTGCTCAAAGTAAATCAATCACGTCCTAGAGTATGTACGTACACAATCAGTTTGAATTCATGCAGTTCGCGTATAAGCATAATCAATAATCACCAAGTAGTGCACATCACTAATCAACATCACACAAGTCATGCATAGCGTTTGACATCAGTTAATTAACTCAGTTAACACTTAACAGAATTACATCAGTTACTGTGCAGGTTGTCCAGATTGGCGAAACAGAGGTTGGCGAAACATAGACTGTTTCGTCAACTATTCATTGGCGAAACACAATTCAATTTCGTCGAAACCCTTGGCGAAACACATCCTTGTTTCGTCAAGCGTTCCATTCCGTCAATGACTCAATTTCGTCAAACATTCAAGTTCGTCAAGGCATTCACATTCGTCAAGCATTCTAATTCGTCAAGCATTCTAATTCGTTAATATCAGTTACGTCAATATACCAGTTACGTAAATCATGGATCAGTTACAACAGAAATCACAGGAAACCCTAATCTGCCGTCACATCATTATCGATCAAACAACAATCATTCAGTAATCATAGAATCATCGTTTAATCACTTCGTAATCAAATCATGTTATCACAACCATCTTCTAACATGAATCCTAACTTACGTATCACAAACCGATTACCATAACACGAACAACATTTAGATATTGCTCCTGAACATCATGTAATCTAATTCATCATTAACAATATACATATTCATAGATTGTAACCGATAAATCATGCGTTGCGAGTACGGGATTACCATAAGCATATATTCACATATGATCCAGGAAATCAAGCATAGATATAACATAAATCAAGAAATCATGAACACGTAAACGACTAACCGAAAGGATCAAGGAAGCAACTAAGTCGATTCTAGGCTTCGGGTATGCGAGATCGCCGTCACAGAGCAAAGGAGTTCTTAGGGTTTCTGTTTTGCTAAAAGTGTGACAAATGAAGAGGTTACGTATAACCTATACGCGTTTAAGGTTAACTAGGCCGAACTGGGCTTGGCGAAACTGTTGGGCCGGCGAAACACATGTTTCGTCGAGATGGGATTGGCGAGACAGGCCTCCTGTTTCGTTGAGATGTTGTTAGCGAATCTAGCTCTGATTCGTCGGGCACTATGTGGTTTAATGTGGTTTAATCAGTAGTCTAAGTCTAAGTGTTCATAATACTCACATTACAATGGTAATCACATACATGCATAACACAGTACGTTTCATTAACACATAACATGTACAGTTACAAGTCAACAAGTCAAACAATTACATAGTCAAGGTCAATGGTCAATGATCAAAGTCAACGTGCATTTAAAGTCAAAAGGTCGAATTGTCACATTATCCCCAACTTGAAAGAAATTTCATCCCGAAATTTGGTAAGTACTTACTGAGGAAGCTAGGTAGGTTGCATCATTCACTGGTTTTCCTGGGGTGTCACATCCTCCCCCCGTTGATCTGGAATTTCGCCCCGAAATTCCGTGGTAGTAGCTTCAGCCTCAGCAGTGGTTCTATTGGTTCCGAATAACTGGGGATACTTTTCTTTCATTTGGTCTTCGCGTTCCCAGGTGTACTCTGGGCCACGTCGGGAGTTCCAACGAACTCGAACAAGAGGGATTCTCTTGTGTTTGAGGACCTTCACATCCCGGTCCGTAATTTCAACAGGTTCCTCGACGAACTGCAACCGCTCGTCGATAGTGAGTTCCTTAAAAGGAATGATAAGGGTCTCATCTGACAGACACTTCTTCAGATTCGACACGTGAAAGACATTGTGAACTGCCCCGAGTTCTGCTGGTAAGTTCAATCTGTAGGCTACCTTGCCAATTTTCTCAATGATCTCGAATGGTCCAACATATCGCGGATTTAACTTACCCCGTTTGCCAAAACGTACCACACCCTTCCAGGGTGAAACTTTTAACAATACCCGGTCCCCGACCTGAAATTCCAAAGGCCTTTTACGCTTATCCGCGTAGGCTTTCTGACGGTCGCGTGCTGCCGCCATACGCTGTCGTATCTGCGCAATCTTTTCTGTGGCGTCCACTACAATCTCTGGACCCGTAATCTGACTATCCCCCACCTCTGCCCAACAGAGTGGTGACCGGCACTTACGCCCGTACAATGCCTCGAATGGAGCGGCTTGAATGCTGGTGTGATAACTGTTATTGTATGAGAACTCCACCAAAGGGAGGTGCTTTTCCCAGCCGTTGCCGAAATCGATAACACATGCCCGGAGCATGTCTTCAAGAGTTTGGATCGTTCGCTCAGACTGCCCATCCGTCTGAGGGTGATATGCCGTGCTCATGTCTAACTTTGAGCCGAAAGATTTGTGCATTGCTTGCCATAGCTCTGACGTGAATCGTGCGTCGCGATCTGAAATGATGGAGATGGGCACCCCGTGCCTCGAAACAACTTCTTTGAGATAAACGTCTGCGAGAGTGGAGAACTTATCCGTTTCCTTTATCGCTAGGAAGTGTGCAGACTTGGTGAGTCGATCCACGATCACCCATATCGTATCGTTCCCACGCTGGGATCTAGGTAAGCCCGTAACGAAATCCATGGAAATTTCTTCCCATTTCCACTGTGGTATCTTGGGCTGTTGTAGTAGACCTGCGGGTTTCTGATATTCAACCTTGACCCTTGCGCATGTCAAACACTTGCCGACGTAAGTAGCGATGTGGGCCTTCATGCTAGGCCACCAATACGTTGTTTTGATGTCGTGGTACATTTTATCCGACCCTGGATGTACCGAGTAGCGAGACTTGTGAGCTTCATCCATTACCAGCTCGCGTAGACCGCCATAAAGTGGAACCCAAATACGCCCCGTTACATAGTAGGCGCCGTCTTCCTTTTGTTCCATTTGTTGCCTCGAACCACGTAAGGCTTCAGCCTTTACATTTTCCGGTTTCAATGCTCCCACCTGAGCATCTCGTATCTGTGCAGGAAGACTAGACTGAATAGTGAGCTGCAAAGCTCGTACGCGTCTAGGTAGAGTGTCTTTCCGACTGAGGGCGTCAGCCACAACATTGGCTTTGCCTGGATGGTACTTGATGGCGCATTCGTAATCATTCAGTAGTTCAACCCATCTTCGTTGACGCATGTTCAAATCCTTCTGCTTAAGGATATGCTCGAGACTCCTGTGATCGGGGTAAATTGTGCACCTGGTACCGTACAGGTAGTGTCGCCATATCTTAAGCGCAAAAACAACAGCTCCCAGCTCTAAATCGTGCGTCGTGTAGTTCCGTTCGTGAATCTTGAGTTGACGAGAGGCGTAGGCAATAACTTTATCCCGCTGCATCAACACGCAACCAAGACCCTGTATTGATGCGTCACAATAAACCACGAAGTCTTCCGTGCCCTCTGGCAATGAGAGAATAGGCGCACTGCAAAGCCTATCCTTTAAGTACTGAAAAGCGGTTTCCTGGGACTCTCCCCAGCGATAGGTGACACCCTTCTGTGTCAGCAGTGTAAGCGGCTGAGCGATCTTTGAAAAGTCTTTGATGAATCGCCGATAGTAACCCGCCAAACCCAAGAATTGGCGTATTTTCGTTGGTGTACGCGGTGCAGGCCAGTTCCTGATCGAATCTACCTTGGACGGATCGACATGAATCCCATCCTTGTTAACCACATGGCCTAAGAAATGGACTTCACGAAGCCAGAAGTCACATTTTGAAAACTTGGCGTACAATTGCTCCTTTCGAAGGAGTTCCAAAATCAATCGTAGATGCTGTTCGTGCTCCTCCTGACTCTTGGAGTAAATCAGAATGTCGTCGATGAATATAATCACAAACTTGTCTAGATATGGTTTACACACCCTGTTCATAAGATCCATGAATACGGCAGGCGCGTTCGTTAACCCGAATGGCATGACGAGAAACTCGTAGTGACCGTAACGAGTTCTGAAAGCGGTTTTAGAGACGTCCTCATCCCGGACTCTCAGCTGATGATAACCAGACCTCAAGTCTATCTTCGAATAGTAGCACGACCCTTGAAACTGGTCGAATAAGTCGTCGATGCGCGGAAGAGGATAACGGTTCTTCACCGTCACCTTGTTGAGTTCACGGTAGTCGATGCACATCCTGAACGTACCGTCTTTCTTTTTCACAAATAACACTGGAGCTCCCCAAGGCGATGAGCTTGGATGAATAAAACCCTTTTCTAAGAGCTCTTGCAGCTGTTTCGACAGTTCTTCCAACTCTGATGGGGCTAAACGATACGGTGCGCGGGCTATTGGTGCTGCTCTAGGAGCTAACTCAATCTGAAACTCGACTTGGCGATGAGGCGGTAAACCAGGTAAATCTTCAGGAAACACCTGAGGAAAGTCACGTACAACTGGAATATCCTCCAGCTTCTTTTCTTTTGCTGACGCGTCTGTGACCAGTGCCAAAATGGCAGTGTGCCCCTTTCGTAAACATTTCTGCGCCTTTAAGTAAGAGATGATGCCAACCACCGCACCACTCTTGTCACCTTGAACTTCGAGAGGTTCCTGACTAGAGCGAGGAATACGAATAACCTTCTCCTTGCATAAAATCTCTGCGCGATGCTGGGATAACCAATCCATACCGATGACGACGTCGAAACTACCCAAGACTATGGGTATAAGATCAATCGAGAAAGTCTGACCAGCTAGAACGATGTTACAACCCTTGATTACATGTGCCGCTTCTACACTTTTACCATTTGCTAGTTCTACGACGTGTTTGGTGCTTAGGGGTGTTGGTGTACGTTTTAACAATTTACTCATTTTCAATGACATATAACTTGTATCAGCACCCGAATCAAATAAGACAGTAACATAAATATCATCGAGAAGAAACTTACCCATAACTACATTGGGATCATTCACTGCGTCACCCCGACCTAGCACGAACATACGACCACGAGCTTCGTTGCCATTGTTGTTGTTTCCCCCGTTGTTGTTGTTATTGTTGTTATTCTCGTTGCCCTGGTTGTTGTTGTTGTTGCGATTCTGGTTCAACTGTGGGCAATCGCGTTTGTAGTGGCCTTCAGCCCCACACTGGAAACATCCCCGGTTTCCACGCTGTGGCTGCTGCTGCTGGTTCTGTGGAGCTGGCGGTGGGAGTTGCTGGTTTTGGTTTGCTGGTCGCGAGCTTCTACAATCTTTAGCCTCATGGCCCAGCTTGTGGCATCTTTGACAACGTTCCCTGCGACATCTTCCACTGTGGTGTTTGTTGCACCTGTTACACACCAGGGTGAGTTCCCCTATAACCACTCTGCCCCTGGTTGCCCGATGATTGCTGATTCGGACTCTGGTGGTCGTTGGTGCGACGCTGCTGTGTCTGGGACTGAACCGAAACTGATCCCTTGCTGGAATCCCCATCCCACTTTCTTTTGTTCTCGCTGGGTGTGGCAGAGGTAGTAGCTGGAGTAGTAGTAGCAGTAGTGGTAGCACTGATGCGTTTTGGCAGTCTGTTCTGATCCACTGCCTGATCTGTGATGCGGTGAGCGAGGCGCTGAATAGCCTGAATGTCGTCAAGATTAGCCGATGTTACGTGGCTCTGGATCTCTGGCGCCAAACCCTTGAGATACAACTCAATACGCTTGTATGGAGGGTCCACCATAGTTGGACACAGCACGGCCAGCTCATTTGACCGTTTAGTATACGCTTCAATCTCTGATCCAACCATTTTCAGGTTATACAGCTCGTCTTCCAGTTTGTGAATATCTTCACGCGTGCAATACTCTCTCTTGATAAGTTCCTTAAAATCGTTCCAGGGTGTGGCGTTAGCAGCTGCCAACCCCAGAATTTGCACCTGCGCGTTCCACCAGGTTAGCGCTATTCCCTCCAAGGTGCTAGTTGCATACTTGACCTTGCGTGCCTCAGGGCACTCGCACATTTCGAATACTGACTCTAGCTTTTCAAACCAATGGAGGAGTCCTACTGCCCCCTCGGTGCCACTGAAAGAATTTGGACGACAGTCCATGAAGTTCTTGAATGTGCAGACAGGCTGCTGCGCGTGTTGACCTATTGTACAAATAGGACGAAGTTAAATACGGGAGTTAATGTAGGATCTAAAGACCCTAGTATGAGTCTATACTGCAGGGTATACTACCTGCTTGAGCGGCTGCAACTGCCGCAGCAACGAGAGCCTCTAGCTGGGCTTGAGTCATGTTAATTCGTGCGGCCATTGATCTTCACATCAAAGGCAACATAAGTGAGAAAGGTTCGCGAATAGTGCGATGACAGAAGAGTGTAAGCACATAAGTGTTCTCAAGCAGTAACAGATAGCGAGCAATAGTAGGGTAAGCATACTACGAGCAAAGTTCTAAGCAGTTCTAGCAAGCAGGTAATAAACATAAACCTTATTACCTAGGATGTCGAGTCTTGCACGTGGAGCGAAGCGTCGTTGTGGATCGTTGAGAGCACTGTTCTGGTTATAGTCTGGTTTTAATAAAAACGTTTTCCCATATTAAAACCAAGTTCTCTATAACCAATGGCTCTGATACCAATCTGTCACACCCCCAAAATCCACCTACGGAGTATCACCGCTTGGGAGCGTGACTGACCAGGATCAAGCCACCAATCATATTGAACATAGCATAATATAAATAAAATAGTTCGTAAAACCTCATTCAATACAATTGATGTTCCAAACCAAACATAGTATCAGTAGCGGAAGCATAAGTAAATAACCCAAAGTAAATCATAAGTTCAAATATACGAAATGTTTAAACATAGCGTTCATGATCCATTGCCCACAACGACCCGCTCCTCCAGTGCAAGCTCCGTAAGTACCTAAGGTCCTGCAAGGCATGCAGCAGAGAGTCAACAAACTAGTTGAGCGAGTTCACAGTTAAAAGTTCAGTAATAATGCGGTATGAGTAATAGTAAGTTCGTTCGTTTATATCATGTTTCATATTTCCATCGCGGCCTCCCAGGCAGGTGTGCGAAGATATTAGGGGATGTTCTTCCCGAGTATTCTAGACTAGGTTTATTTGTATCGCGGCCTCCCAGGCAGGTGTGCGAAGGTTAGTACGTTTAGTTCGCGGCCTTCCAAAGGCAGGTGTGCGAAGATGTCATAGTATCGCGGCCAACCCGTGGCAGGTGTGCGAAGATCAGTTCAATGAGTGTTACTAGTCTAGTAGGTTCGTATTCGTTAAGTTCTACCATCTGAGTGTGCATAACAATCTATCAAAACCCATTCCCCACCCGGGAACCCATGCCTTGGCTGTGTGAACTCACCTTGGGTTTGCTCGGTATGCTAAGTATGTGCTCAAAGTAAATCAATCACGTCCTAGAGTATGTACGTACACAATCAGTTTGAATTCATGCAGTTCGCGTATAAGCATAATCAATAATCACCAAGTAGTGCACATCACTAATCAACATCACACAAGTCATGCATAGCGTTTGACATCAGTTAATTAACTCAGTTAACACTTAACAGAATTACATCAGTTACTGTGCAGGTTGTCCAGATTGGCGAAACATAGACTGTTTCGTCAACTATTCTTTGGCGAAACACAATTCAATTTCGTCGAAACCCTTGGCGAAACACATCCTTGTTTCGTCAAGCGTTCCATTCCGTCAATGACTCAATTTCGTCAAACATTCAAATTCGTCAAGGCATTCACATTCGTCAAGCATTCTAATTCGTCAAGCATTCTAATTCGTTAATATCAGTTACGTCAATATACCAGTTACGTAAATCATGGATCAGTTACAACAGAAATCACAGGAAACCCTAATCTGCCGTCACATCATTATCGATCAAACAACAATCATTCAGTAATCATAGAATCATCGTTTAATCACTTCGTAATCAAATCATGTTATCACAACCATCTTCTAACATGAATCCTAACTTACGTATCACAAACCGATTACCATAACACGAACAACATTTAGATATTGCTCCTGAACATCATGTAATCTAATTCATCATTAACAATATACATATTCATAGATTGTAACCGATAAATCATGCGTTGCGAGTACGGGATTACCATAAGCATATATTCACATATGATCCAGGAAATCAAGCATAGATATAACATAAATCAAGAAATCATGAACACGTAAACGACTAACCGAAAGGATCAAGGAAGCAACTAAGTCGATTCTAGGCTTCGGGTATGCGAGATCGCCGTCACAGAGCAAAGGAGTTCTTAGGGTTTCTGTTTTGCTAAAAGTGTGACAAATGAACAGGTTACGTATAACCTATACGCGTTTAAGGTTAACTGGGCCGAACTGGGCTTGGCGAAACTGTTGGGCCGGCGAAACACATGTTTCGTCGAGATGGGATTGGCGAGACAGGCCTCCTGTTTCGTTGAGATGTTGTTGGCGAATCTAGCTCTGATTCGTCAGGCACTATGTGGTTTAATGTGGTTTAATCAGTAGTCTAAGTCTAAGTGTTCATAATACTCACATTACAATGGTAATCACATACATGCATAACACAGTACGTTTCATTAACACATAACATGTACAGTTACAAGTTAACAAGTCAAACAATTACATAGTCAAGGTCAATGGTCAATGATCAAAGTCAACGTGCATTTAAAGTCAAAAGGTCGAATTGTCACAAAAAGTTTGCTCTCTATGCCTCTAATGATACTTTTGATGATGAATTTTGTTTGATGAATGTAGAGTCAATACCAGAAGGGGTAGAAACTGAAGGTGAACAGCTAAGTGCTGAAACAGTGGATGAAGTTGCTGAAGCAGTGGTTACTACAGTTGCTGGTGAACTACTGCTGGAAGAAAATTCAGAAACCCTGCTTGAACCACTGTCTGACCCCTGGTCCAAAGAAGACAAAAAGGAAGAAGAAAAGAAGAAAGCTGGTGAGGAAGAAGTTAGAGCTGATGAAGAAGGTGATCATCAATGTGATTGTGCCATGATGGCTGCTGCTAAGGTATCACCTCAAGTTCTTGAAAAACTGTGTTCAGACAAATGTATTATTTCATTTGCTAACATCAAAGAGGTAAATGAAAACCTTAGGGATAAAGTCTTATCTGATGAAGTCAAATTTGAAAAGTCATTAAAAGAACTTAGAAACAAATTGGCTGAAAAAGATAAAGAGATCAGCAGTCTAAAAGAAGAGCAGAGCATAACCAAAACTCAACTCCAAACTATGGTAGAAAAATATGAAGTTTGTAAAAAGGAGTTAGAGTCTACCCAGATCACTTGTGAAAGATGGGTAGAATCTTGTAAAGGGTATGAGGTTATGCTTGAGAAACATCTTAAAAGCAATGTCAAGTTTGGTATAGGACATAGAAAATATGATGATCTTGTAAACACTGCTGAAATACAAGTTGTTTCATCTGAAATAATACCAACCAACAAAAATGGCCAAGAAGTTAAAATAACTGACAAACTTGGTAACAAAATTACTCTGGAAAGATCTGTGGGATCTTCAACTTTTGAAGAGATTGAGAAATACCAATTTAAACCCACATGGTCTGATTAGTATGACATCCTGGAAAACTTCAAACCAATGGATTTCACAACCACTGATGGTGTAAAAGCTCCAAAAGCAAGGGTCATTCCTATCAAAAATATCCCAACAGAGGTTCAACACTCTGTTGCAAAGGAATCTGAGAAAAGGAAGAAAAGAGAAAAGATTAAAAACCTGTTTTGTGATTTTTGTGAAAAGAGGAATCATCTAACAAAAGATTGTTTTCATCTAAAAGCCCATGATCTAAACAAAACAAATGTCATTGTTCCTGCAGAAAGCTGCACCATCTGTGGTAAAAATAACCACAAAACTAAGGAATGTGTGTATCTCAAAAACTTTGATGAGAAGAAGAAATAGTACACTGCAAAAACATCCTTAAGTTCATCAGCATCATCTGTTAAATTCACCAAGAAACAACCACTGTTTGTCCCTGTCCAAACTGCTGTCACAAAACAGCTGAACCAAACATCTGTTCAAAGGGATGTACAGGTGACTGATGCACCTCCAGCCAATCATTTCAGAAAAGGAAAGGAAAAAGCATCATACCAAAGGATTGCACACGTTTATGAGGCTTACAAAAAGCCCTCTAAACCAAGAGTGAACAAGCATCCTTTTGGTTATCAACAGATGATGGGTCAAGACCCCCAACAGTGGTTAGAAAAGAACATTCCCAAAAATGTTCAAACCCCTGAGCAAACCACTGTCCATACACTTGCCACCATCCCAGACACTGTTGAGACCCCATCCAAAGCCTTATTGGCTTTGGAGACCTTAATGAACTAATCCTTTTACTTCATGTGCAGGGAGCTTCTGCATGCTTAGGTAGTCTTTGGTATGTAGATAGTGGAGGCTCCAGGCACATGACAGGATGTAAAGCCCTTCTTCAAGACTTCAAAATTCATGGAGGGGGTGATATATCCTTTGGTAATAATAGTAAAGGGAAGGTTCTGGGGTCTGGTACAGTAAAGTCTGGAAATGTAAAATTTGAAAATGTCAATCTTATAGACAATCTAAAATTCAACCTCCTGAGTGTGTCCCAAATGAGTGATAAAGGGTTTGGCTCATTTTTCACAAAGGACTGTTGTAGTATTGTTGGACCAGAAATGTTTAATAAGATTGAAGCAATAATCAACAAAGGCTCAACTAAACTTGTTGCTCAAAGAAGTGGCAATGTTTATGTTGTTGATATGTCAAAAGAGTGTCCCAGAGCTGATGCCTGTCTGTTCTCAGCTGCTTCTAGCAAAGAAACAGAACTATGGCATAGGAGATTGGGGCACACAAATCTTAAGACAATCACTGCCATTTTAAAACAGGGACTGGTAAGGGGTTTACCTCAAAAATTGTTCTACTGTCCTGAGCATTGTGTTTCCTGTCTAAAAGGAAAACAACATAAAAGCTCCTACAAATCCATTGATGAGTCCAAAACAACCAAATGTTTGCAAATGCTTCATATGGATTTGTTTGGCCCAGTAAAAGTCATGAGTCTAAAGAAAAAGAGATATTGTTTGGTTATTGTTGATGACTTTTCTAGGTTTACATGGACTTACTTTTTACACTCAAAAGATGAGACTGCAGGCATTCTGCAAGACTTTGTGAAACAGGTTGAAAGCAGTTTGACCTTCCAGTGAAAATCTTTAGAAGTGACAATGGCACAGAGTTCAGGAACAAGGAGTTGGATGATTTCTGTGTGTCAAAAGGAATTGTGAGGCAATACAGCATTCCAAGAACACCAGAATAAAATGGGGTTGTTGAAAGAAAGAATAGAACTTTGATTGAGGCTGTCAGAACCATGCTTGCAGGTTCAGGTTTGCCATTAACTTTTTGGGCTGAGGCAGTAAACACTGCGTGCTATGTCCAAAACAGAGTTTTGATCAACCCCAGGCATCAAAAGACTGCCTATGAACTACTGTATAAAATAAAGCCATTAATCTCATATTTCAAAGTTTTTGGCTGCCCATGCTTCATTTTAAACTTAAAAGATTCTATCTCAAAGTTTGCAGCCAAAATTGATATGGGATATCACCTGGGATACTCAACCACTGCCAAGGCCTACAAAGTGTTTAATACACGAACCAAGGCAGTGGAGGAGACTTTAAATGTGAAGTTCAATGAACTTTCATCAATGAAAATCCCAGCAAACCCTGCAGAATTGTTTGATCTTGATTAATTCACTTTTGAAAATACTGCTGTCAAGACTAACACTGCAGGTCCATCAGAGAATTCATCACCAGACTATGGATATGAGATCATCATTCCTCAAAAGTCTGCTTCAATGGGAAGAGCATCATTTGTTCAAAACAGTTGTCAAAGCTCAACCACTGCTACGTCAACAGTTGTTGACCAAAGTAGCCCCTTCACCCCTGCTTCCACCTCATCAAACACTGCTGACAAAAGTCCTCAAACAGTGGATCAAAGTCAGCATGTGTCCTCACCATTACCCCCTATGCCACCACCTTTTGAAGCCACTGCTGGGTCATCAAAGTCACCAGGAGTGGTTAGCTCAGATGATACACATCTGCAGCCCTCACCACTCAATGCCATTGTTCCATACCAAGGAGAGCTCATCTTCTTGAAATCTCATCCACAAGTGGTTAGCTTAGATGATACACATCTGCAGCCCTCACCCCTCAATGCCATTGTTCCATACCAAGGAGAGCTCATCTTCTTGAAATCTCATCCACAAGATCAAATTATTGGCAACATCAATGAAGGGGTGCTCACAAGAAGTCAATCCCAAAACATTTGTCTTTTTGCTGGTTTTCTATCACTCCATCAGCCAGTCAAGTACCAAGAGGCACTGAAAGACAACAGCTGGGTAGAAGCCATGCAAGAGGAGCTCCAACAGTTCAGAAGACAACAAGTATAGGAGCTTGTACCACTGCCAGAGAATGTTAGTCCTATTGGCACAAAGTGGGTCTTCAAAAACAAAACTGATGAAAGGGGTATTGTTGTCAAGAATAAAGCCAGGCTTGTGGTTCAAGGTTACAGACAAGAAGAGGGCATTGACTATGATGAAACTTTTGTCCCTGTTGCTAGACTTGAAGCAATCAGACTTTTTCTGGCCTTTGCTGTCAACAACAACATCAAGGTGTACCAAATGGATATAAAATGTGCATTCCTCTATGGTAAGATTCAAGAAGAGGTATATGTCTGTCAACCTACAGGTTTTGAGGATCCATTTAATCCAGATCATGTCTACAAGCTAAATAAAGCTTAGTATGGCTTGAAACAAGCACCAAGAGCCTGATATGAAACTCTTTCCACCTTTCTACTCTCCATTGGTTTCACCAGAGGCAGAATTGACAAAACACTGTTTTTAAAATGGAGAGGGAAGGAATTGACGATTGTCCAAATTTATGTGGATGACATCATATTTGGAAGCACATGTAATAAAATGTGTGAAGAGTTCAGGCAACTCATGACAGCTGAGTTTGAAATGAGTGGAATGAGTGAACTCCAGTGCTTTCTTGGTCTCCAAGTAAGGCAGCTGCAAAATGGCACTTTCATCCATCAAGGCAAATATGCCAAAGAGCTTTTAAAGAAATTTGATATGGATGATTGTAAGCCATGTAGTACACCCATTGCAACCAATAAATTGGTCATGTCTGATGAAAAGGATGATTTGGTTGATCAGACCTTATATAGAAGCATGATTGGGTCTTTATTGTACCTAACTGCATCTAGACCAGACATCATGTTTGCAACATGTGTCCGTGTAAGATCCCAATCAGCCCCCAGAAAGTCAAACCTTATTGCTGTAAAAAGGATATTCAGATACCTCAAAGGTCCTCCCACACTTGGTATCTGGTATCCAGCTGATGGTAAAATTGAGCTTTCAGGTTTCTCAGATAGTGAGTTTGCTGGATGTGACAAGACAAGGAAGTCCACTTCAGGAGGGTGCCAATTCCTAGGCAACTGCTTAGTGTCTTGGCAAAGCAAAAAGCAAGCAGCTGTTTCCACATCCACTGCTGAAGCAGAATATATAGCTGCTGCAAGTTGCACAGCCCAACTACTTTGGCTTCAAAATCAGTTGCTGGATTTTGGTATCACTGCCTTGAAAACACCACTTATGTTGGACAGTCAGGCAGCAGAAAATATCATTAAAAATCCAATTTCTCATTCAACCACCAAACACATCGACATCAGACATCACTTTGTGAGGGATTGCTATGAAAAAGGTTTGTTTTCTCTGCATCATGTTCCAACTAAGGATCAGCTGGCAGATGTGCTAACCAAAGCATTAGACACATCCACCTTTGAAAGCTTGATCTCTAGGATTGGCATGCTAAATATGGAATAACAGGCAAAATCCTGTTTTTCTATGAATAAAAACATTAAAATGTTTTCAGAAAATAAAAAATTCATCCTTAAAAATAGCTAAAAATGAATTTTTCATTAAAATCCTTAAAAGTCTGCCATAACCACTGATGAGTTCAAAAGACTGTTCTACTTCAAAAGACTGTCCAATGCTGAAAGCCATCCCCTGTTCTCTTATTTCTTTGATAAACACTGTTGTTCAAAAGCAGTGTTGTATCCACTGATGAGCTATCCACTGATAGCAAAAATCATCCACTGCCTTCCGTACCGTTACAACCACTGCTTTCTTCAGTAACTTTCACAAAAGTACTGTCCTTCACTTCATCAGGGGATGGTACGTGGACAGTACATAGTGGTCAGATCTTTTGTAACCGCTGCCACGCCAGCCTTCACTTTTTCTCCTTAAAACCCCCTTTCAAGCCCCAAACAGGGTTTTACTATCGAATTGAATTCACAAAAATTCTCTTCTCAAAGTAGTTTCCTCACATTTCATCAAATTTCTCCATAAATTTCTTCAATCGTCGTCTTCAAAACGATGACCAAATCAAAGGCTTCCGCAAAATCACCTTCAAAAGCTGCCTCTCAAAAGGCTACACCCACCGAAATTCCACATAAAATTTCTCATAATCTTCTGGGTCTTCTCACAAAGCCCGGCACCACTGATACCTTTGATTCCATCCTCGATATGCTTAATGCAACAAAGTACAAAACTTTGTTAACCGCCGATGCACCAATTTACTTGATGACCCAAAGAGAGTTCTGGAAGAATGCAACCCTTGTAAAAAAAGGTGAAACTTTCACTAACATTACCTCTTCTCTAAAGGGCAAAACTGTCAACATCACATCGCAATCCATATCAGAGGTCTTTCAGCTCGATGATCAGGAAGGTAAAGATTCTTTCCCTAAAAATGAGTTAAAAATTGACTTCATTGAGAGAGGGTATGCAGACACAATAATGAAGAGGGATACCTTACAAAAAGGTTTCTTCCCTCCTGCAACAAGATTTTTATTCCATACCCTCCTCATGTGTGTTTCAAATAAAACCACTTCTTTTAATGAAATACCATTGAAGATTCAAAACCTGGGATATGCTATTCTTCAAGAAGAAAACTTTAATTATTCCCAAGTAATCTTCAATGATTTGGTTAAAAATTGTGAAACAAAATCATTCTTACTGTTTCCAAGATTTTTAAGTTATTATTTTGAGAAAAAATTCAGTAAGGATGATATTGCTGTAATAAACCAAGGTGAATCTCTACAAATGCACAGCTTAACTGCTGAAACTTTTACAAGAATGTCAACACCTTGCAAAACACAAGGAGATGTGCCTGAGCAGAATTTAGCAGCAAACACTACTCCTCAGGTATCTGCTGCTGAGCCCACTGCTCAAGGTGATCAAGGTAGTCAAACAACTGCTTTGAAACCCACACCTAAAATCACCAAAAAGCCACAGAAAAAGAAAACTCAAAAACCCCCAAACCCATAAAAAAGGCAACTCTAGAGGATGAGATACCAGAGTAACTGCCTGTGACAACACAAAAGTCACATCAAACCACTGCTGCTACTTCCTCACAGCAGTTGGCAAAAATATCTCAAACCATAGCTGAAACTCCTCCTGTCTCTTCACAAAAAGAACAGGTTGTACAACAAGGGTCACCACATCATGATGCTCTGGAAGCACTTGTTTCCATCATCCACAGCCCAATACCCGGGGCAAATCCTCTTTCTACACCCAAACTCACATCCCCAATTCCCCCAAACATCAAACTACTGTTGGATGCAATTGATTTGGACCTGGCACAAACCAGTCCTTCTCAATCACCTGTTCATGAGAATATACCTCAACATGAGACTGGGCTTGATGTATCAATCTTTGCTAACCCACCAACACAACCTCAGGAGGTTACACCCCTTGAGTTACAAGTAACTCTTGGTGGTAATCCAAGTGAAGCAGCCACTACAAGTGTTGAACCTACAGGTTCACACTTGGACAGTGGTTACATCAATAAGACTTCCTAGGAGGCAATTCCTTCCATAACACCTCTGTTATCTGCTAGTGAGTTTGTTTTAACTACTGGTTCCATCAAAAGATTATCAAGTGTTGAAGGAAGAAGACCCCAGTACCAAGAAAAAAAGGGCATCAGTTGTTGATGTTAGGAGTATACTCCCTACCTCAACCTCAAATAAAACCACTGCTAGTGGAAAATCAGATGATCCTATTAAGTTGGGTGATGGTTTAAAGTACCAGGAATTGACGGACAGAGTTGAAAAACTGGATACCACTGTTGCAGAAATCAAAGAAATGCTGCATCAGTTGTTGACAGTTCAAATGGTACAATCCACTGCTGTTCCACCTCAAGCACCCGCTCCAGAACCAGCAGACGTTACAAATGAGCTCTGGAACCTTTTTCAACCTTTTCTCCAAGAACAACATCAACTGGCTGAACAACAAGATGAAAAACATGTTCAAAGGCTGAAAAATACAATAGAGTCTAGGTTGAAGGATACAAAAGATGACATCAAGGCTATCAAGGCCCATCTGTTGACAACCACTGGCACTGCTCCTCCGACACTTCTTTTTATTGCTAAATTCCCCCCAGATAATGCCAAAAAGGGGGAGAAAATTAAGGAGTGGATAAAGAAAGGGATTGATAATGGGTTGTATCTGGATCAAGAAAAGGATGCTATGCTTAGAAACATTCCCTTGCTAGATGGTAGCAAAAAGGTTGATGTTACCCAGAATGCACTTGATGAAGGTGTCATAAGTGTAAAAAGGGATAAAGCGGCAAAGGATTTATCAAGGTGGAATGAGGAGAAGAGAGCTTTCATGGAGCTGAATGCGCAGGGTTGTTCTTGTGAAAAGGAAGATCAAAATCCTGTTCCAAAAAGAAATCTTACTAGAAAAGTAAGGAAACCCAAGTCCACACCATCCAGTCTTCCAAAGCATACTTCAAAACCACCATCCAAAAGCCACCAACATCAAACCTCCACCCAAACAGTTGCTGAAACTCCTGTTGTATCAACATCTGCTGGTACTTCAGTTGTTTCAACATCTGCTCTCACTTCAACACACACCACTTCAACACACACCACTACCACTGCCTTATCACGACCAAAAACAACATCTCCACCATCATCTCCTGCCAAAAAGCAGAAGACAGCAGATGTCACAACATCTGCTGTAATGACAACAGTGGTTGAAACACCAGTTGTTTCAACAACTGTTAGTCACTCACAAACCACTGCCACTCAAACCACCTCCACTATTCCACCCAAAACATCATTTGCCTCTCCTAAAATAAAAAGGAGAAGGATTATCATATCAGATGATGATTCTCCATCACCACCACCAACAGCTTCAAAATCCCAAGCACTTGTCACAATTCCAAAACCCATTCCTTTCTCTTCAGCTCAAATCCAAAAGCCATTACCTCTTGTAGGTGTTGTATTTCCTTTGGAACTCATAGCAGTAAGGGAAGAAATCAAATCTTTCTATTATGAGGATGACCCTGCCAAAAGGAGTTTGCCATCGATTGAAGGATATCCCAGGCCAAATAATATTGAAGAAGATTTGAAAATCAAGGCCAAGCAAGCAGAGGATATCTCAATCAAAAAAAAACATGGGAAATCTGATAGAGAATTTCAGCAGAACTATCAGTTTCTACTCACACAGGTCAGATCTATGGAGCAATTTGCCAAAAATGTATGTCAGCAAATCTCTGAAAGGGCAGATGAGTCCTTGAGAAAAGACTACATTGAAAACATCATGACCTACAAGAAATACAAGGGGGAGAAACACATGTACAAAAACTGGACCATTCCTGAGCTTGAAAAAGAAGTAGCCAGGATTCATGAAAAGATCAAAAATAAGGTCAAGCAGACTCCTCCTGAAAAATTCAAACAATTTGAAGCTGACAAGGCCTTAGAGTTGAAGAGAATGAAAGAGGAGCTGGTAACAGCTGATTATGGGTCAAAGAATTCTGTGTCAAAGTGGGGAGAAGCTAGGGTCAGGGCCACCTATAAAAGGTTGGAGGAACTTAGGAAGAAAGATCCAACAGCTCCACAAAAGCCCGACTACTCCAAAGCAGAGGTCTCAAAAAGACCACCAAAGCTGCAAGCCAAAAGAACCACTGCTCCTGCTGGTGCTGCCATCTACAAAAGAAGGAGACAAAACCAGTTGTGTGCTGAAACAGTTCAAGATCTAATTGCTGGTAATGACCTTGTAAAAGAGGGCATTAGGTTAATAATGAAAGAAGATCCTGAATTGGAACAAGCTGCAAGTACTGCTCAGCCAGTCATGAATAGGCCAGCATCACCAAATACCTCATCTAATAAAAATCTCCCAAGAAACCCACCAGGCTCAAAAGTACTAAAGTGGAAAACTGATAAACAGACCCACGTACTGACTGTGTTCAAGTCTAGTGGAGAAGTGAAGAAATTAACAAGGGAACAAGCTCTTGGCCAGAGTATTGAAGATTTGCAGGATCTCCTCGATCTTCCACTTAGCAGGGATGATAATGACACAGACGCCTTAACCTTTCAATTACAACTCAAAGGGCAAATAAGGGAACTGCTGATGAGGCAATAAAAATCTTTTAAATAATGGAGAGTCTTGGCATTATCTGTTCCAAGGGGAGATTGTTGGGATTGAACCCTGCCAAAGGAACAGATAATAAAAGCCAAAACTGGATCAGAGCAGTGGGTCCAGAATAAGCAGATGTTATGCATGCAAATCTCTCCCCTTGAAAGTGGTTTCAACATCTGCTGACCTCCTATCCGCTGATCATGCAAACTGCTGACCTACAACTGCTGATCAAGTCAAAGACTGTTGAAGAACTAAAGCTCTGCTGCTCAATCTACTGCCTTGTTTCAAGCACTGCTGATCATGACAAGTACTGCTGGGTTCACAGCAGTGGAAGGATGCAGCAGCTGTTTATGTTTACTTTATGTAATGCATTGTAACATCAGTAGTTAGCATATCAGTGTTTGTATAGGTCAGTTGTTAAGAGTTTGTTAGGAGGTTAGATGTCACTTTCATGGTGACGTCAACTTAGATGCTCAGTGGTTTGCTAGTGCTTATAAATAGAACAGTGCTCTGTACTGTTCTGTTTAGCTCTTTCACCATCTTCTTCCTGCACGAACAAATACTGAGCTCGGGCTGAGGGGGAGTTTGCAAAGCATACATGCAATTGTAATCAAAGTTTGAAATAAATTTAAGCATTTGATTCTTTTGTTGAAAATGTATGTTTGAAAGCATTTCTTCTGTTTGATTGTGAAAAGTTTGCTTCCATTTAATTTCCGCTGCACAACTCATTCATCTATTCATCTTAATTCAAACACAAATCACAATCAATCCAAACTCAGATCCTAACAGAACTATTGACCTTAATCATGACCAATGCTTAGATAGGGGGCATTGGGGAGGGGCAAAACAATCTGGAAGCCATCTTGTACAGTACTCGAATTATTGTCAACATTAACAATAAACTGAACTAAACACTTGGCAATTAATGTTTTCGTAAGACTATGAACTCACCAGCGTTGTCTGATACACTTGTTTCATGCTCGCTGGTCGTTAGATGCTATGGATGAGGAACTTGCTGTCTGGGAAGGCTGGAGTGGTCATGTGTCGAGTCTTTTGAGAACACATAACAATACATTTGGTTTTCTTTTATTTGGTTTTGAAACAATGAAAATGATGACTTATCTTATGCTTCCGCTGAACATGTTTATGACTGTTTTACCAATATGAATGGAGTTTTTGTTTAATAACTTGATATTAGTTCAATGTGATTGGTGGCTAGATCCTGGTAGGTCACACGCCTAGCGGGGTTTCCGCATGTGGTATTTTGGGGCTGTGACAGTTTGGTATCAGAGCCACTGGTTATAGTGAACTGGGTTTTAAAACGTTTTTATAAAATCAGACTATAACCAAACAGTTCAGAAATCGACCATGACACTCAAGTCCAGATTGCAAGGTTCGTCTCTCGTTTACTTATTGCACAACATATCTGGTGTACACTTATGTATGACATTGCATGTGAATTGCACACTTAGCGCTACAGCATGAGTTCCTGTGTTACTTGCATACGTTATGTGTTTGATAGTATGACACTCACCTTCATGATCTATGTTATGGTGTCTTTTGTTTTGCTACTCGAATTTTAGGAATCTTTTAGAACGAGTTGGGAGGAGCTAAGATAAACATGCAAATCGCATTGTTATTATGGGTGCACACATAATAATAATGTGGGGTGCATGTGAGTCCCAGTGAGGCTTAACGAGTGTGAAAGGGGTTCTGCTTTGTTGCCTGACATACTGATAGAACTCAGTAATCTATAGAAGTCATAGAGATGTTTGACTCCTACTTAATCCCGACCTCTAACCATTTTCCGCTTTTTATATAGAATCATGAGCAGACGAAATGGTGGACGTGGTGGAGGTCGCGGCGGTGGACGTGGCAACATTGTTATGTCATAGGCTGAAGCCCTAGCGGCTCAGCAGGCTGGTACGATATGTGCCAAATACTCTTATTCCTTGTGTCGCGTACCCGACTCTTACCCGTGTGCTGTGTTTTCTTTCGTTCTTTGGTCATCAAGTGAATCAGAATCAGAACAATCCGCCTGTTTGCACGTTTAAGACGTTCATGGATTGCAAGCCACAAACGTTCAGTGGGACTGAAGGAGCTATGGAACTCCTACGTTGGTTTGAGAAGGCAGAATCGGTGTTCGCGATGTGTAACTATCCTGCTGTGGACAGAGTGAAGTATGCTTCAGGCACACTGGAGGATGGTGCCTTGACTTGGTGGAATTCCTAAGTCCAAATGCTGGGTATTGAAATGGTGAATGCGACTACTTGTGACGATTTCAAGGAGCTGATGCGTGAGGAGTACTGTCCTCGTGTCGAAATTCAAAAGTTGGAAAATGAGTACTACAATTTGAAGATAGCGGGGTCCGAGTTCGAAGCGTATACGAAATGGTCACATGAGCTCGCGAACATGTGTCCTAACTTATCACGACCACCCCACCGTAGGATTGAGTTGTAAATCAACGGTTTAGCACCACAGGTCAAGGGTTTAGTCACTGCAGCAAATTTTAACAACTTGCCTCGAATCATACGTCTAGCTCACAAGATTACCGATAAGGAGGTGGAGCGTGGCTTGCTACCACCACGTGTTTCTGCTACTGCTGCTACTACTACTACAGCTACTACTCCTGCTGCTGACAGGAAACGAAAATGGAATGATGTGAACAAGGTGTCCAACTCAAATCAGTCGTAGAAGAAGCCAGACAACGGCAACAACCACAGTTTTAGTCAGTCGTCATCAGTTAATCAGAATCAGACAAGTAACTCGAATCAGGGTTCTTACATAGGCTAGCAACCAAAGTGTAACAAGTGCAACTTCCACCATCGTGGGTGGTGCACCCGAGTCTGTCACAAGTGCAACACAGTGGGCCATATGGCTAGACATTGCAGGGCCCCACTCCCAATACAGCAGCAGCAACAACCCCCACAGAAACAACAGCCACAACAACAGGAGAGGCAACAACCTCAACAGAATCAAGGAAACTGTGAGGGGTGTTTTCAGTGTGGAGATGAGGGTCACTTCAGGCGGGATTGCCCTCAACTGAATCAAAATGCTGGCAATAACAATAAAAACATTGGGAACAACAACAACGGGAACAATGGTGGGAATGGTGCGCAACGTTGTAACGGGTACGTTTTCTATTAACAATCTTTTTGCTTCTGTTTTATTCGACTCTGGTGCCGATTGGAGTTATGTGTCTTTGGAGTTCAGTGGTCAGTTAGGGTTGACTCCTACACCTCTTGTGAACAAACATGTAGCAGAATTAGCTGATGGCAAATCGATTAAAGCTTCACATGTTCTTTTTGGGTGTAAACTCGATCTTATGGGGCAAGTGTTCGACATTGACCTGCTTCTTGTTACTCTTGGAAGCTTCGATGTAGTCGTTGGTATGGACTGGTTGTCTATGCACCAAGCGGAAATCCTTTGTAAGGAGAAAGTCGTACGTATCCCTCTCCTCAGTGGAGAATCTTTGTCGGTTCAAGGTCATCGTAGTGGTGCAATGGTTGGCATCATCTCAGCCATGAAAGCCCAGAAGTGTCTGCGAAAGGGCTACCCTGCTATTTTAGCACTTGTTACTGATGCTCAG
Organism: Helianthus annuus; assembly: GCF_002127325.2. Classification (NCBI taxonomy): domain Eukaryota; kingdom Viridiplantae; phylum Streptophyta; class Magnoliopsida; order Asterales; family Asteraceae; genus Helianthus; species Helianthus annuus. Next base: position 129,596,396 of record NC_035445.2, read on the forward strand.
CCCGAAGAAAGGAAAATCGAAGACCTGCCCGTTGTTCATGAGTTTTCTGACATATTTCCTGAAGAACTTTCTGGTTTACTTCCACACCATCGGGTGGAATTTCATATTGACCTTACACCAGGAGCAGCCCCGATTGCTCATGCTCCTTATCGTCTTGCACCAGGAGAGTTACAAGAACTGTCTAACCAACTCCAAGAACTGTTGGATAGAGGTTTCATCCGACCCATTTCTTCACCTTGGGGAGCCCCGGTTCTATTTTGCGAAGAAGAAAGACGGATCCTTTCATATGTGTTTTGATTATCGGGAACTCAAAAAGGTGACCGCCAAGAATCGTTATCCTTTACCACGCATCGACGACCTGTTTGACCAGTTAAATGGGTCAAGTTTTTACTCCAAGATTGACTTAAGGTCGGGATATCATTAGATGAGAGTCCGAGAGGAGGATGTTCCAAAAACAACTTTTTGAACGCGGTATGGCCATTATGAGTTTCTGGTTATGCCATTCGGGTTGACAAACGCACCAGCAGTTTTCATGGACCTTATGAATCGTGTGTGCAAACCGTATGTCGACGATTTCGTCATTGTGTTTATCGATAACATCTTGATCTACTCTAATAGCAAGGAAGACCATGAGCGACACTTGTGTCTTATCTTGGAGCTCCCGAGGAAGGAGCAACTCTACGCGAAACTCTCTAAGTGTGATTTCTAGATTTGAGAGGTGCACTTCCTTGGCCACATTGTTAATCAAACGTGGATACACGTGGATCCTGCTAAGATTGATGCTATCAGAAATTGGGCGGCACCAAAGAATCCCTCGGAGGTGCGAAAATTTCTTGGTCTCGTAGGGTACTATCGCAGATTTAATAACAACTTCTCGAAGATCGCTCAACCTCTCACCGCATTAACACAGAAAGGAGTCATATATTCTTGGGATACAAAGCAGGATGATGCTTTCCAACTCTTGAAACAAAAACTCTGCAGTGCACCAAGGATTTTATGATGTACAGTGATGCTTCTATTCAGGGTCTTAGTTGTGTGTTAACGCAACGCGAGAAGGTGATAGCGTACGCTTCTCGACAGTTGAAGCTTCATAAGAAGAATTACACGACTCACGACTTAGAGTTGGGGGCCGTGATCTTTGCGTTAAAAAATCTGGAGGCATTACTTGTATGGTACTAAATGCACTATTTATACCGACTACAAGAGCCTCCAGCATATCTTTGATCAGAGGGAATTGAATATGCGACAGCGTCGCTGGGTGAAACTCTTAAACGAGCACGACTGTGCAATGAAGTACCATCCTGGTAAGGCTAACGTTGTAGCTGACGCTCTTAGTCGAAAGGAAACGAAACCCAAGCGTGCCTGCGCTCTGCAGCTCACTATCCACTCTAATTTACCTGATCAGATCCGTTCGGCTCAGATCGAAGCATTGAAGGAAGAAAACATGGAAGCTAAATATTTGCGGGGCATGGAGAAACGACTCGTGGAGAGATCAGACGGTATTTATTATTTTATGGAACGGATATGGGTTCCTTTATATGGCAATCTTAGAGAGCTCGTGATGGACGAAGCGTACATGTCTCGATACTCTGTTCACCCGGGTTCGGATAAGATGTATCAAGATCTCAAGGTCTTATATTGGTGGCCGAAGATGAAAGCCCACATCGTGACGTATGTAAGCAAGTGTTTGACTTACACGAAAGTAATGGTAGAGTATCAAAAACCCTCAGGACTGCTTCAGCAACCAGAAGTACCCTTGTGGAAATGGGAGCAAATTGCTATGGATTTCGTCACTGATCTGCCAAGAACTCAAAACAGAAACGATACCATCTGGGTGATCGTTGATCGTCTCTCGAAGTCGGCACACTTCCTAACAATCAAGGAAACTGATAAGTTCTCACAACTTGCCGTCTCTCGGGGTGCCAACCTCTATTATTTCTGATCGTGACCCGCGTTTCATATCCGATTTATGGCAGTTGATGCATAAATCATTCGGCTCACGTCTCGACTTGAGTACTGCTTACTACCCTCAGACGGATGGTCAAAGCGAACGTACCATCCAGACACTTGAAGACATGCTGTGAGCATGTGTGATCGATTTTGGTAAGGGGTGGGAGAAACACTTGCCATTGATAGAGTTCTCATACAGCAACAGTTACCATACCAACATCCAGGCAGCTCCATTTGAAGCATTGTACGGACGGAAATGTCGCTCTCCTCTTTGTTGGGCTGAGGTGGGTGACAACCAGATCACAGGTCCAAAACATGTACTTGAAACTACAAAGAAGATTGTCCAGATCAGAAATCGTATGGCGGCAGCGCGTGACCGGCAGAAAAGCTACGCTGACTAGCATAGGAAACCCTTGGAGTTCGCTGTAGGCGATCGTGTTATGTTGAAAGTCTCACCCTGGAAGGGTGTGGTGCGCTTTGGGAAGCGCGTCAAGCTTAATCCACGCCATATTGGGGCATTCAAATTCCTGGAGCGAATCAGTAAAGTAGCCTCCAAGCTCGAGTTACCTGCTGAGTTGGGTAACGTTCATGATGTCTTCCATGTTTCACAACTGAAGAAGTGTTTGTCCAATGAAACACTTGTGGTACCACTTCAAGAACTGAAAATCGACGACAAATTGCAGTTTGTCGAAGAACCCATCGAATTATGGACCGGGAAGTCAACGTCCGTAAGCATAGTCGAATTCCAATCGTGAGAGTTTGTTGGAACTTAAGACATGGACCGGAGTTCACGTGGGAACGTGAGGATAAGATGAAACTCAAGTATCCTCAGCTATTCCCAACTGACCAATCCAGTTCTGATGCAACTGGTGAATTTCGGGACGAAATTCCCTTTCAAGTTGGGGATGATGTGATACCTGCGGAAAATCCACAGTCATCCTGATCTAACACCTTGCTGTTTTGGATTAGTATCAAATTTCGAGACAAAATTTCTTTCAAGCTGGGGATGATGTGACAACCTGAGATTTCAAGGTCTTTCCTCTACGCACCACTTATTTCACAATATTGGTTTCACAGTTCATTTTACATTGTATATTGTGCATGATATCTGAATGATTAAAGTATTGTTATGGTTGGGTGTTACATGATAATTGTGTAGTGTTTAGGCATAGCATAACATCACACTTGGTTCACACTCGATTCATGAAACACCCATGCCGACGAAGAATGGTTCTTCGTCACAATCACTCCTCGACGAAGGAGGGTTCTTCATCGTCAACACCCTTGACGAAGTATGGTTCTTCGTCAAGAGGTCCTTTGCCGCAAGAGTTCTTCGCCAAATACTCCACGACGAAGAAGGTTCTTCATCGAGGGAGTTGTTCGCCATAAGGGCCCCCGACCCAGGTTATCCGAGGCCCAGAATGTAAACTTCTTGTTTAACTTCTTGTATAACGTAACCGCAAATCACACAAAAACCCTAAGGCTCTCTCTCTTTCCTATGCGACGACAATCCTCTCTTCAAGCTCTTTCTCTCTCTGTTTAAACACCTAGGCGCATACACACAACTCCTCGTTTAGTACACTTATCGTTGCTTATGATTAATCCGGTGTACGTATACAAACTGTTAAGCGATTGATGTGGTTGATAATAAGGATTTTTGATAAATTGTTTATATCACACCCCAACCGATGGCGGAAAAATCGGAATGAGACGAACAAATTACTTAAAACAACATAACACTATTTGTGACAATATAAATTTAAATCATTTTATTAATTGTAAATGAGAGATACATTGTTCCAAATAAGCAAACATAAAATCCATCAAATTTTCTAGAATGCTAAAATGGGTTTCTATGCCATCCTAGCTTGTTACTTGATATCTTGAACATTCAACCTGCAATATGTATTAAAGTAAAAACAACAAAAGCATGTTGGCGAGTATACAAGTTTGATACATAGCATAATACAAGTTCAAAAGTTTGCTCATATCCAATGTGAAATACATGATATCATATTAACAGTATACTCGAAACGATGTTACTCTACGTGTCCAAACCAAAGTTTAACGCAATTAACGTGCCTATCCCAAAGTTTAAACGGGAGGTTTTAACATATATTAACTTAACAATACCCGCGAGAATAACGGGAGGGGCGTTTCTCAACCTATAGCGCTCCCATTGTTAGGGGAGGCTTGCAAAGTTAATGAACACATAGTCATGAGAGTTTACAATAGCATAACATGTATAACATGAATCAAATGTATCACGTGCAATTTGGATAGAGTGTGCATAAAGCTGTTTGAAGTGAATAATGTGATTTATATAGAATACATATTGCACCCAAAAGTGTTAAAATGGAAAATGGGTCATGTATGCTCACATTGATTGCGTTGCGATTTCTTGTAAAACGCACAAGTAAAGATGGAGAATCCAAGAGATACGTTTATCCTAGATATTAAAAATGTCGTAATGATCTCGTTAAATAAAGTTCCAATATCTAAGGTTCACGAGTTAATTAAATTATTTCATTTTTAAAATTATAAGGAATTATATGAAAATATAGATAAGTGTTCACTGAAAATAGGAGAATGTATACACGTATATTCCATTTATATAAAATAGTGTTTACCAAAATCCTTATTAGATCACATGCAACTGTTTTCTTACTTTAACAAAAGATCATATATGTATACAAACTGTTATGTCATCTTCCTTATTTCAAAAACATACAAACAGATTCATGAACAAGCAACCCAAAACTCATGTTGTTGTTTATATTATGAATCACATGGTGTACTCAACTAAAAGAAAGAGTGGGTATTCAGAAATAGGTTTTTTTAAAAAAATGTAAGCTTATTCAGACGTAAAAGGATGATTTAAACGAGTGATTAAATGAACGAAAAGAAAAAGGAAAAAAAAGGTATACCGAGTTGTGACGACTCGAGTCCGACATAACTCCGGCGAAGCGGTTTACTCCGAGGGCTTCGTGGTTTCTCCGGTGAACTCTGACTCGTGTTTTGGCAAACTTCCAAACTCCGGCAGCTTGTGTATATCTCCGGTGGGTTTGCGGCAGTTGCAAGTTAATCAAAGAGGGTGGTTAACTTTTGAGAGAGAGTCATTCAATGATGTGTATACTAAGGTTTTGTGAGTGAATAAGAGGTGAAGTTTATGAGATGAGGGATGATGATATATATAGGTAGGTTCGTGATTCAGCTAAAAACGAAAACGCGGAATCTTATCAATCAATCTTTGATAACCTAATAAATGCGAAAAGGAAATAAGGTTTCTTTCAAAGTTTCTGTTTTGGCCGAAATTTTGGTTTCAAAAGGGTGTCTAGATTCATTCATTTGAACATGGAAAGTTTCTATTAAGAAGAAATTAGGAAAAGGAATGAAGGAAAACAACCATATTCTCGCTGGCCCAATTGTTACTCGTTTCTAGTTTGGCGGCAAAATGGATGTTATAAGCATGCATGAAAGTTTCCATTCATTTCTTTTGTTTCTTTATTTTAAGCTTTAACTTATTTCACTAATAAATAACATATATAAATTTATGATTTATATTTCTCGATATTTAACTTATTAGTTCCAAAAGGTACTTAAAAAAAGAATTTCATGCATATGTAATACCTGTGATGTTTCAAGTTCTTATTTCATTATTTGCTTCATATTTTACATACAAAGGTTTTTAGTTTCATGATTGTCATAAAGGCCCTTCACAATTATCTTTGTTAAATAAAATTTGTAATTGGTTTATATTTAAAGCTAACTAACCAAATTAACTTTAATAATTTAGTTGATATTTTAACTAATTTAATCATTTATATAAATAAATAAGTAAATAGATAAATCGATAAATGGATTACATTCCTTAAACGGTTAATTATTTTCACAAAAAAAATATGAGGATTCAAAGGTTAGCATCCGAATTTCAAAGCGGGTCGGATTTTGGATATACATTTTTGGCGAATGTTACAGTCTCCCCTACTTTAGGAGATTTCGTCCTCAAAATCTAAGAGTAAGACTTCCAAAGATTCAAATGAAATCATAGAGTAGATAAGACTTGATTATATTGTTTTTGCTTAAGAAAATTGTTTTCACGAATACGTCACATAGCATACAAAAGGTTCAATTAGTTTCACATAGCATATAAAAGGTTCAACTAGTTTCATTGCATAATAATGACTTTCACATAGTGTAACATAGATTATGAAAGCATCGTAAATTTAATTCGTTCACGAGAGATTATTATTATTTGTTTTAGATTGCAAAGATAGTGTGTAACGTGTCTCCAAACTTGAAATGAAAGTAACGTTCAACTATAAAGTTTCGTTGAGAACGAAAAAGAGTTGGCAACTACCTCTGAGGTAAGGAAATCACCCCTAGCTCATTGGTGAAGTTGAAAATTGAGCAAAGCTAATCGTCAAGGTAAGGAAATCACTCCTATCTTGATGACAAGCTTCCATTTTTGGGAAAATGAGTATTAGCATAAAATTTAGAACAATCCACATGACATACTTAGTTAACAAGATTAACGTATCACTGGCATGTGAATAAACATGTCAACCCATCGTGTACCGCAATTGAAAGACTTAACATGACCACTAGAATACGGGCGGACGCTACTCCTATAGCACTACGCATAGTGCTATACATGTTAAGGTGTGGGTTAAAAGACAAGTTCATCACATAAGAATAACCCAGTAATCATGAATCCAATATAACATAGTAGCATGCATGTATTAAATTGAAATGATATATCATACAAATGTAAAACACATTTAAATTGAGATAGCATAAAAGAGATTAACATAAAAAAATGGATTGTCACGGAACGTAACATACGACTACTCCAAAGTAAATCGAAGTCCATTTCGAATTAGGGAAACGTGCTTTGGCCTAATAGACAAATACTCTCATCGAGAAGCGACTAACGATATTTGTCCTTCCAGTTACTATACGTCCTTAATCGACTGGGAAAATCGAAACTTTGGCGAGATTGAAAATCGAGGAGTGGGACTAGTTAACAAGATGTGAGTTTCACCTCTAATTTGATAACATCGTACCCTAACATGGTTAGTACTTATCAAAAGATAAGGGTCCACTAGAGTATGAAATGGAAATTCCCTTCAAGATTTGGATATCACTCCTAACTTGAGGGTAGATTTCGTGCAAAATTCAAAGTATAGCTGAGTGAAAGTCATCACCAAAGGTGGGAATCACCCCTATTTTGATGAGTCATTTCGATTGTGTTATAAGAGTGTCTTCAAAACCTCCAAGTGTATTGTGTTAGCCTTAGGAAAGGCATGTATATTAAGAGTCCAAGAAAGTAGAGGGAAGCAAAGAGGATAGAAAGGAAGTTGTTTTAAGCAACACATAGTGAATAAGCTCTTAAACTATAGACTAGGCAAGGCATTCCTAATTCCCTATAGTTATGGCTCTGATACCAATCTGGTATCAGAGTACTCCTACTATAGACTAGGCAAAAGTAAGGCAATCCTACCTAATTCCATATAGTTATGGCTCTGATACCAATCTGGTATCAGAGTACTCCTACTATAGACTAGGGAAAAGTATAGCAATTTACCTAATTCCCTATAGTTATGGCTCTGATACCAATCTGTCACACCCCAACCAATGGCGGACACATCCGGATGAGACGAACAAATTGCTCAAAACAACATAACACTATTTGTGACAATATAAATTTAAATCATTTTATTAATTGTAAATGAGAGATACATTGTTCCAAATAAGCAAACATAAAATCCAACAAATTTTCTAGAATGCTAAAATGGGTTTCTATGCCATCCTAGCTTGTTACTTGATATCTTGAACATTCAACCTGCAATATGTATTAAAGTAAAATCAACAAAAGCATGTTGGCGAGTATACAAGTTTGATACATAGCATAATACAAGTTCAAAAGTTTGCTCATATCCAATGTGAAATACATGATATCATATTAACAGTATACTCGAAACGATGTTACTCTATGTGTCCAAACCAAAGTTTAACGCAATTAACGTGCCTATCCCAAAGTTTAAATGGGAGGTTTTAACATAGATTAACCTAACAATACCCGCGAGAATAACGGGAGGGGCGTTTCTCAACCTATAGCGCTACCATTGTTAGGGGAGGCTTGCAAAGTTAATGAACACATAGTCATGAGAGTTTACAATAGCATAACATGTATAACATGAATCAAATGTATCACGTGCAATTTGGATAGAGTGTACATAAAGCTGTTTGAAGTGAATAATGTGATTTATATAGAATACATATTGCACCCAAAAGTGTTAAATGGGTCATGTATACTCACATTGATTGCGTTGCGATTTCTTGTAAAACGCACGAGTGAAGATGGAGTATCCAAGAGATACGTTTATCCTAGATATTAAAAATGTCGCAATGATCTTGTTAAATAAAGTTCCAATATTTAAGGTTCACGAGTTAATTAAATTATTTCATCTTTAAAATTATAAGGAATTATATGAAAATATAGATTAGTGTTCACTGAAAATAGGAGAATGTATACACGTATATTCCAATTATATAAAATAGTGTTTACCAAAATCCTTATTAGATCACATGCAACTGTTTTCTTACTTTAACAAAAGATCATATATGTATACAAACTGTTATGTCGTCTTCTTTATTTCAAAAACATACAAACAGATTCATGAACAAGCAACCCAAAACTCATGTTGTTCTTTATATTATGAATCACATGGTGTACTCAACTAAAAGAAAGAGTGGGTATTCAGAAATAGGTTTTTAAAAAAAATGTAAGCTTATTCAGACGTAAAAGGATAATTTAAACGAGTGATTAAATGAACGAAAAGAAAAAGGAAAAAAAAGGAAAAAAAAGGTATACCGAAATGGTGACGACTCGAGTCCGACATAACTCCGGCGAAGCGGTTTACTCCGAGGGCTTCGGGGTTTCTCCGGTGAACTCCGACTTGTGTTTTGGCGAACTTCCAAACTCCGGCAGCTTCTGTATATCTCCGGTGGGTTTGCGGCAGTTGCAAGTTAATCAAAGAGGGTGGTTAACTTTTGAGAGAGAGTCATTCAATGATGTGTATAATAAGGTTTTGTGAGTGAATAAGAGGTGAAGTTTATGAGATGAGGGATGATGATATATATAGGTAGGTTCGTGATTCAGCTAAAAACGGAAACGCGGAATCGTATCAATCAATCTTCGATAACCTAAGAAATGCGAAAAGGAAATAAGGTTTCTGTCAAAGTTTCTGTTTTGGCCGAAATTTTGGTTTCAAAAGGGTGTCTAGATTCATTCATTTGAACATGGAAAGTTTCTATTAAGAAGAAATTAGGAAAAGGAATGAAGGAAAACAGCCATATTCTCCCTGGCCCAATTGTTACTCGTTTCTAGTTTGGCGGCAAAATGGAGGTTATAAGCATGCATGAAAGTTTCCATTCGTTTCTTTTGTTTCTTAATTTTAAGCTTTAAGTCATTTCACTAATAAATAACATATATAAATTTATGATTTATATTTCTCGATATTTAACTTATTAGTTTCAAAAGGTACTTAAAAAAAGAATTTCATGCATACGTAATATATGTGATGTTTCAAGTTCTTATTTCATTATTTGCTTCATATTTTACATACAAGGGTTTTTAGTTTCAGGATTGTCATAAAGGCCCTTCACAATTATCTTTGTTAAATAAAATTTGTAATTTGTTTATATTTAAAGCTAACTAACCAAATTAACTTTAATAATTTTAGTTGATATTTTAACTAATTTAATCATTTAGATAAATAAATAAGTAAATAGATAAATCGATAAATGGATTAAATTCCTTAAACGGTTAATTATTTTCACAAAAAAAATATGAGGATTCAAAGGTTAGCATTCGAATTTCAAAGCGGGTCGGATTTTGGATATCCATTTTTGGCGAATGTTACAGTTTATCCTTGATGAATCTGAAAGTCTTGTTTGATAATTGGAACAACGGTTTTATGATTTCATGAAATAGGGTTGTTAGGGTTCTTGTGTTAATAAACTGTGAGTTATGATGTTAGCATCAAAACATGAACTCGGTAGGATAATAACTGTTGATGAGTTGGAACATTGTGTGTGAAATAAGAATTGTTATGATGTGTGATGATTTCTTATGTAGTACGCTGAATTGATTTATGTATGCGTAAATGTTAAATGTGTTCATGATAATCGATGCGAATGATGGTTATTAGTGTCCCACGAAGAACCCAGGTCGATGAAGAATATAGTCCTTCGTCGACTGGTGTTTGACGAACCTCTATGGTTCTTCGCCGTACTCAACCCCGACGAAGGATAGTCCTTCGCTAGAGGATTCTTCGCCAAGGGAGCATTCCACAAAGAATAGATTCTTCGTGGAAATGCTGCATGTGTGTAAACAAACAGAAAAGTTTATGATGTATATGATGATGGATGTTTGTGTTTATAAGATCTATTTGCTGCACAGAATGAGAAATCTTGTTTGACTTGTGAGAGTAGTAAACTCCTCTGCTATATGTTGTTATGTGACATTCACATGGGATGTGGACTTGTATGAGAATTGGGTACATGCTATATATTGTATAGTGATCTTTGTGATGGATGCAGTCTGTGATAAATACGTGACTAAATTGACTATGAAACTGACTTGATTGGTAACCCCGGTAGGGTTTGGTTGACCAACTTGGAATAGGTAACTTAAAATACCGAGCAAAACTAAGGTGAGTTCATTCCTCTGATTCATGCGTCCCGGTGGGTGGGACAATCAAAAAGGTATTCCTGAGAGGAATAAGTCTTTTGGGTAAAAACTGGGATGTTAGCTAATACACTCATTTTCAATCACTTTAAGTCTCATCTTATACCGAATTAGTTACCTGGGAGGTAACGGGGTATTAGTTGATAGCGCTATTAGGCTTGGCAACTTCACACCATACCTGAGAGGACGGGCGTGAACTAATGACCTTAATCATGACCAATGCTTAGATACGGGGCATTGGGGACCGGCAAAACAATCTGGACGCCATCTACGGTACTTGAGTTATTATAAACATTAACAATAAACTGAACTAAACACATGGCAATTAACGTTTTCGTTAAAATATGAACTCACCAACATTGTCTGATACACTTGTTGCATGCTCACAGGTCGTTAGATGCTATGGAAGAGGGACTTGCTGTCTAGGAAGGCTGGAGTGGTCATGTGTCGAGTCTTTTAAGAACACATAACAATACATTTGGTTTTCTTTTATTTGGTTTTAAAAAAATGAATGATGACTTATCTTATGCTTCCGCTGAACATGTTAAACTTGGATTATGTTTATGAATGTTTTACCAATATGAATGGAGTTTTTATTTAATAACTTGATATTAGTTCAATGTGATTGGTGGCTAGATCCTGGTACGTCACACGCCTAACGGGGTTTCCGCATGTGGTATTTTGGGGGTGTGACAATTTTCACGTCCATCTGGTACACCTTGAATCCTTTGAAGGAAGCATAGGCAAGAAGATTCGAATTGCTTCAAGACGTGCAATAGGTTCATAAACTTCGTTGTAGTCTATCCCTTCAATCTGATGAAATCCTTGAACAACTAATCTCACCTTGTTCCGAATGACAATTCCACGGTCATCCTTTTGGCACTTATAAAACCAACAGGTACCAATCTTCTTGTAATCATCAGGTTTATCAACGAGTTTCCAGACACCTAGCTTCTGGAATTGCTGCAGTTCTTCCTGCATTGCTTCCACCCAAGAATTATCTTTCAAAGCTTCTTTCCAAGATTTTGGTTCTTCATGTGATACATAACACGCGAAGGACCAATCATTCTGCAAACCCGATTCTCTAATTGTTGCATACAAGCCTGCATTGCTGTGGTTTCGCAACTGATTTATCGTGTGAACGTCACTTTGTACATTACCAATGATGTTTTGTTGAGGATGGGTATTATGAATTCTTGTTTCTGGATTATCTTGAACTTGAATATTTGTACCCAGATTATTAAAATTAAGATCAACAAACAAGTCAATACCCTGAACTAGCGAAGATGATGATGCAGTAGCTTCAGCTGTTTTAGTGGCGTCCATTGGAGGTGTAGCCTCTGAAGTACCGTGAACAACTTCTTCGTCTGCATCGAGAAATTCATCATCCTCTGAAGATTCGTTAATAGTGAAAATCCTCATTGTCGAGAGCATTATTGTTAACTGAAGATGGTTCTTGATTGTTGTCAATAATTGGACGAACCAACGGTGAATCTGTTGCGTTGTCACTCTTGAAAAACATCTGTGCCGCAACATCTACTGCAACTTCTTCAATATTGATCGAATTGAAAAAGTCATTGTACTCAAACATCCAAGGTTGACCAGAACATTTGACTGGCAATGTGTGCCTTTGTACTCTGACTTCAGACCATTCTTCGACCCTTTCTGTCTCTAGATTCCAGACTCTTAAGTTTGGGTGGCACACCCAAGAAAGTATCCTTCAATTGCTTTTGCCCTAAACTTTCCATTCAGATCGATCATTGTGCAAGGAGCTCCAAACGGTTCAAGAAATTGTAAATCTGGTTTCTGTTTATGAAGAAGCTCAAAGCAGGTCTTGTTGTATCTTTTTACTGTAAGGACTCGATTCATTGTGTAACATGCAGAGGTCACAGCTTCACTCCATAATGGAATAGGCAACTGCGACTCTACCAACATAGTCCTAGCAGTTTCGATCAATGTACGGTTCTTACGCTCAACGACGCCATTCTGTTGAGGAGTGTAACTTGCACTGAATTCGTGAAGAATACCTTTGGATGTACAAAAATCTGCCATTGCATGATTTTTAAATTTAGTTCCATTGTCACTGCGTATCTGTCTAACTTTCAAAGTATACAAATTCTCAATCGTAGTGATCAAGTTTTTGAAAATTCCGAAAGTGTCACTCTTGTGTGCCATAAACGCCACCCAAGAAAATCTTGAATAATCATCAGTCACCAAGAGGTAGTACTGATCATTCCTAATGCTTTTATGCTTGACATGACCGAACAAATCCATGTGCAAACATTCAAGCAGAACTGCCATAGTGTTGATCTTCTTTGTGGAGTGCGACTTCTTTCTTTGCTTCCCTTTCTGGCATGAAACACAGACGTCTTGAAGATGGAAATTTTTAACAGGAACGCCATGCACTAATTCATTTGACACCAAATGATTCATTTTTCTTAAATGAATTTGTCCCATCCATTTATGCCAAGAGATTGATTCCTTTTCTGTGGCTTTGGAAACGAAAGAGGTTGCTTGTGCAGACGTTGTAATTGCTTGGCTCGTATCAAGGACATATAAATCATTTATCCTTGGAGCAGATAAGAGAATCCAATCTTTTGGAATCTTGTAATCGGGTTTCAACACATAACATCCATTTGCATCAAAGTGTACTGAAAACTTCTTATCACGAATTTGTGAAACGCTGAGAAGATTGTGATCAAGTTGTTGAACAAAGTTGATCTTATCAAAGCTTACAACCCCGTTGGATACCATTCCTTCCCCTGTAATATATCTGCCCTTATCTCCAGCAAATGCAACATAACCCCCTCTAATAGATTTGACGTCGTAGAGAAGCTTCATGTCGTCGGTCATGTGCCTAGATGCCCCACTATCAACAATCCAATGACTGCTGAAAGTTCCTACTGGACCACCCTGCACATGTACTCACATTATTAGTTGGAGATGGGGACCCAAGCCTTTGTGGTCTTGGGTTGTTAGGATCTGAGTTTCTTATAATTGTGTTTTGTTTAACTAAAATGAAAATGAACAAGAACAATTGCAGCGGAATTAAAATGGAATAAAACTTTCAACACAATCAAATGGAAGATTTGCTTTCAACATACATGTTTAACATGAAATCGAATGATTATATTTATTATAAGCTTTAATTACAATGCATGCATGTATTATAAACTCCCCTCAGCCTGAGCTCACAATGGTTTGTTCGTACAGAATGACAAGTGATGAAAGAGCTAATAGAACAGTACAGGGTACTGTTCTATTTATAGTACGAAGCAAACCACTGTGGCATCTTTGCTGACGTCACCATGAAAGTGACATCTAACCTCCTAACAACCTGAAACTACTGATCTAATACAAGCACTGTTATCAAACTACTGATTACAATATATTACAAAGAAATAAACTAACTACTGCTTCTCATTCCACTGTTATACTTATAGCAGTACTTTGTGTCTTCAGCAGTACTTGAACCATGACAGTAGATTGAGCATTATTGTTTATCTTCAGCAGTCTTTAGCAGTAGATGAAAGAGAGCAGTTATTGTAGAGGATCAGTAGATATAGGTCATCAGTTGTTAGAACCACTTCCAAGGGGAAGACTGAATACAAACATCTGCTTATTCTGAATTCACTAATCTGATCCAGTTTTGGCTTTATCAACTGTTCCTTTGGTAGGGTTCAATCCCAACAATCTCCCCCTGGAACAGATGATGCCAAAACCCTTCATTATTCTTGGATTTTTATTGCCTCATCAAAAGATCCCTAACTTGTCCTTTGAATTGTAATTCAAAGTCAATGGAACTTGTGTCATCCTCATCCCTGCACAGTGGAAGCTCAAGAAGATCTTGCAGATCTTCAACACCCAGCCCAAGTTAGGGATCGTTTATTATTTTTGAATCCAATGGGTTTCTTGGGAGAGTCTTTATTGCAGATGAGTTTGGAGATTGTGGCCTGTTGATGACTGGTTGAGCAGTGTTTCTAGCTTTTGCCAACTCAGGATTTTCTGCTATCATCTGTTGAAGGACCATTTTTATAATGTAATCCCCTTGTGCTATATCAGTTGTTGTTTCTGCTTTCATCTGCTTTTGTTTTCTTCTTTGATAAAGAGTGGATCTTCTGATAGGCAGTTTTGGTTGTCTTACTGGAACCAATGCTTCTGGATAGCCAGGCTTTTGAGGAACATTTGGATTTTTATTTCTCAATTCTTCCAACTATTTGTAACTAGCCATGACCTTTTCTTCTTTCCACCTTGTCACCTGATTCCTTGACCCAAAATCAGCAGCAATGAGTTCCTCTTTCATTCTCTTCAGCTTTAACACCTTATCAGGTACATTTTTCTTGTACTTTGCCCAAATAGGAGGAGTATGTTTAACTTTGTCTTTGTCCATTTTATCAATTCTTTCTAACTCCTCTTTGAGCTCACAAAGAGTCCATTCTTTATACTGAGTTGTTTCTGCCTTGTATTTCTTGAATGCCATAATGTGTTCAATGTAATCTTTTCTCAGGCTTTCATCATCTCTTTCTGATAAATGCTGACAAAGATCTTTTGAAAACCTTTCCAAAGTACTGACTTGAGTGAGCAAGTATTGGTAGTATCTTTGAATCTCCTTGTCAGATTTTCCCTTTTAATTTCTTTTGGAGATATCCTCTGCTTGTTGAGCCTTTAACTTCAAATATTCTTCAATGTTGTTAGGCCTAGGATATCCCTGAAGAGATGACAAATTCCTTTTAGCAGAGTCATCTTCAGAGTAAAAGGATTTGATCTCCTCTCTAACTGCTATAAGCTCTAAAGGAAACTGGACACCTACAGAAGTAATGACAGTGCTTGGATTTTGAACTTGTGCTGAAGAAAGTGGAACAGGGTTTGGAATGGCAACAAGGGTTAGTGGTTGTGAAGATGTTGGAGGTGGTGAAGGTTCATCATTCAAAATTATCCTTCTCCTTTTAGGTTTAAGAGAGGTTGGTGGTGTTTTGGTGGGTTGAGTGGTGGTGATTTGAGTGGTAGGTGGCTGACTAATAGTTGTTGAAACAACTGGTGTTTCAACCACTATTGTCATTACAACAGATGATGTATCACCTGATGTCTTCTGCTTTTTGGCAGGTGGTGTTGGTGGTAATGAGGATGATTTTGGTGGTGTTGTGATTTTAGGCATAGCAGTGGATTGAGTGTGTGTTGAAGTAGTGGTGGCAGTTGTTTGGCTAACAGCTGTTGAAACAACTGAAATATTAACAGTTGTTGATGCAACAGGTGTTCTAACATCTATTGGTTTGGAAATTTGATGAGTGGATTTTTAGGAGTTTGGGGAGTGTGTTTTGTGGGTCTAGAAGGGATGGGTTTGGGTTGCCTCACTTTTCTAGTGGGTTGTTTTCTTTTGGGCTTAGGACTTTCCTCATCCTTAGGCTCAGAAACACCCTGATCTTCTAACTCCATATAAATTTTCTTCTCCTCTTCAAACCTTGATTTACCCTTTGCCTCCATATCCTTTTTCAGCCTTTCTTTTTCATTAGCAAAGGCATTTAAGGTTTCATCAACCTTTTTGGTAACATCTGGCCTAGGGAGATCTGCAAGCATACTAAAATTGTCTGGTGCAATGTACAGGCCATCCTCATATCCCATTTTCTTTAACTGCTTCATTTTCTCCCCCTTTTTGGCATCATTAGGTGGTGGATTGTCCACAAAAATGATTGAGGAAGGAGCAGAGCCAGTGGTTTTCAACAAGTGGGCCTTGATTGCCTTGATGTCTGCTTGTGTATCTTTGAACCTTGCTTCCATCAAATTTCTGATCTTTTGAACTTAAATCTCATGTTGCTGATCAGTGATGTGTGTAAAATGCAACATATAAATTACATCAATTGAGGCATAAAACTAAGCCTTTTAGTACTAATGTTGGAAAAAGTGTGCTTTTGTCTTCTTTTATATTTTCAGGATTAAATGAGCTCAAATGAACAAAAGAAGCAAAAATGCAGCCAAATCTAACAATAATACAAGAAAAGAAATAAACGTGGCATGCCCGACCCCTCGACAACATCTTCCCAAGCAAAAACAAGAGAAAAGAAAGCTGAACACGCCCCGTGCTCAATGTGCACGGGGGCGTGCCCAAGTGTCTGCAGAAAAGACAAAGTTGTAGAAGCTTCTAACACCCAACACCGGGGCGTGTCCACCGGACACGGGGCCGTGGTCAACACAAAGATTCGTAGAATCCAAGCAAATCTTGATAGTACATATACGCTTCTGCACACGGGGTCGTGCCCAGCGGACACGGGGGCGTGGTTAACTAATGCAGACAAAGTGCATTTAATGAAGAAATAGAAGATGGATGAACACGGGGCCGTGCCCAATGGACACGGGGCCGGACAAACACGGGGCCGTGCCCAATGGACACGGGGCCGTGTTCGGGCTTCTGTGCGGGCTATAAATAGGGGTGATTGGCTCACTTGCAAATCATCCCTTGGCAAACCACCTCTCTCCCACTTCACCCACACTCCACCACCAGCACAACACCATCATCCATCGTCCATCATAGAGTGTGTGTAGTAGTCTCGGGATCCAAGATTGATAGTAAGAGTTCTTGACAATCAAAGGCCATGTTTACCTATGTCTCTTACATCACTTGGTGAAGACAAGCATTTAGTGTAATACTTTTTATTTTTTATCTTTTCGCACTTTTTATTTCGTTATATATTAATGAATTTAATAACTAGTTTCTTATGTTGAAGGTGAAACTTCCTTATCATTTGTCCGTGGTGTCTTGGCGTTATTTTACTGTCTATATAAAATAAAAGATTTACACCATTCATATCTCCACGGTCTATATGGAGATATGTTGGCTACCTGGTCGGGGGTTAAGGGAATGGTTTGGTAAGCGTCTTGCCTTTTTCAATGTATAGATCATGCAAGGACCTGGGTCAAGCTTAGTAGGACCTCCTTCAATACCCACTGGTATTGGATGGCGGGGGTTCGAATTTCTTGATCCCCTCATATGTAAACTACTATTAATATATTAACCTGGCTACTTAGGATTGTATCTTTGCTGACTCAAACTACTTAGCCAAGGGTAACGTCACCTTCAAAAGAGGGGCCTACCACATTACGCATTAATAACTTAATTAATTATCTTTCAATAATCCAACCCTTAAGGATTGTATCCTTGCTGACTCAAACTACTGGGTAGAGGGTAACGTCACCTTCAAAAGAGGGGCCTACTAGAATAACTAAGATAATCTCTTAAAAAGTTTAAAAGTGCGGAAATAATCAAAGGTTACACTAAAGGCGAGTCGGATCCAAGTGATTCATCTTGTCTATCTGTTTTTATTTTGTTTTTATTTTCAGCATTTTTAGTTTTTTTTTCATGTTTAAACCTTTTTCTAAACTTTTGATTTGATTAGACGTTGAGGATAAACCGGTATTAAAAGCTCTTGTGTCCTTGGACGACCTCGGTATCTTACCAACGCTATACTGCGCTCACGATGGGTGCACTTGCCCATATGTGTGTTTAGTGTTAGTAGAATATCATGTTTTATAAATTTAAAACTTGACTAAAGTGTTAAAAAGGGCTAAAAATATACATAAAAATATACACTCCGACACACATCAAGTTTTTGGTGCCGTTGCCGGGGACACAAGGATTTTAAGAAAGTTAGGAATCAACGGCCTAATCGTTTTTTTCTTACTTTTCTATTTTTTTAGGATTTTTCTTAAATTTTCAGCTTCTGCAGAACTCAGCACGGGTCGTCCCTGGTCGGACATGGGCCGTGCCCATCATTGTTACTAGCAGTTTTTATTTTCTGAGTTACAGAGAGTTGAGCACGGGGCCGTGTCGGTGCAACACGGGGTCGTGTCGAGCTTTCCAGTAACGGGGACCGGGAAAACAATCACTGTAACTCTGACCATGGGGTCGTGTTCATCTGAGCACGGGGCCGTGGTGAAACTTTTGACCAACTTTCTTTTTGTTTTTATTTCAGAACTTGGAACCCAGGCGCCACACCTGAACCTTCTACGTAGTGTATGAGCTCCAGTTCCAGTAGAGACATAAAAGAACCTCTAGACGAACCCGATGCTTTCTAAGAAAAAGACTTAAAGCTAAAAATCAAGAGAAAGTTTCGGGGGACCTACTTCCGATGGCGGACCAATGTACCCTCATGGATTACCTACGGCCCATCGTAAGTAATCTTGGTGTTGCTGTCAATGCATCGAATGTCGATGCCAACAACTTCGAGCTTCGGCCGCATTTGATCCAAATGCTTCAAAACTCCGCAACCTTCCACGGGCTTGCGGATGAAGATCCCCATTTACATATTACCAACTTTTTGGAAATATGTGATACTTTTCGGATCAACAGAGCATCAAATGACGCCATCCACCTACGAATATTTCCATTTTCACTAAAAGACCGAGCTAAGGCTTGGCTTAATACCCTCCCAGTTGGTTCGGTAAACACCTAGGATGAACTAGCCCAAAAGTTTCTATATAAGTATTTCCCTCCTGCTAAAACAGCTAAATTAATGACTGAAATTAATTCATACTCACAAGAAGATGGGGAATCCTTATATGAAACTTGGGAAAGGTTCAAGGAGCTACTAAGAAAGTGTCCTCATCATGGTCTTGCGGTATGGCAACAAGTATCCACTTTCTATAATAGGTTGTTGCCACACACAAGACAAACGCTTGACTCTAGCTCCGGAGGACTTTTAGGTAATCGTCGCCCAAATGAAATTTATAATCAAATTGAGGAAATTGCTCAAAACAATTTTCAGTGGCACACTCCCCGAGGCAATAAATCTATTGCCCCGGGCGCCCATAAGGTTGACGAAAGCACTTCTTTACAAGCTCAAATCGAGGCCCTTTCTTCAAAAATCAAAAAGTTAGAAATGGCAAAAACAGCCTCGGTTATGGCTTGTGAAGGGTGTGGTGGGCCACATGAAAATTGGAGTTGTATGAAAGAAATTGGATAATCAAACGGAAACGGTAAACTACATTGATAATAGACCTAGGCCGTCGGGTCCTCCGACAGGTACCTACAACCAAGGATGGCGTAACCACCCTAACCTTGGTTGGAGAGAACCTGGCAATAGTAGTAACCAACAAAACTAGAATCAAAGAACAAACTTTCAACAACCACGCAATGAGTCACACAATTTTTCTCAACAACAAGGGTGACGAGAGAAGCTTGAAGACACTGTCTCACGACTCATCTCTGACTCCGATAAGAAAAACTCGGAACGATTTCAACAATTGGAATCGAATTTTAGAAACCAACAAGCTAGTATTCAAAACATTGAAAAACAATTAAACCAACTAGCTCAAAATTTCTCCGAGAGACCACAAGGCGCATTACCTAGCAATACCGAAACAAACCCAAAGGTACAAGTACATCTCATCACATTGAGAAATGGTATTGTCGGTCCCGAGGAAGCTCCGCTTCCCACAACTAAAAGGAGTCCACCAAGCCAGACAACATCTTCATCTACACCACAAAAAGAGACGAATCCTGCGTCAAATCAAGAGACACCGAAGAACCCTTCGGTACCTTATCCCGGTCGGTTACTTCGCCAAAAGACCGATGAGTAATTCACAAAATTCATAAATTTACTAAAACAATTGCATGTCAATATTCCATTTGTAGAAGTCCGAACCCAAATGCCTAAATATTCAAAATTCATGAGGGACTTTCTCACCCAGGAAGTTTTATCATTCCTTGTTCAATCGGGGACTCACCCATACGTAATGCACTAGCCGATCTTGGGGCTAGCACCAACCTCATGCCCGCATCAATGTTTCGCCGACTCAGATTAGGAAAAACAAGCCCCACAAAAATGAGCATCCAACTCTCCGATAGGTCCGTCAAGTACCCACAAGGTGTCGCTGAAATCTCTTAGTTAAAGTCGGAGACTTTGTCTTTCCAGGCGACTTTGTCATACTAGATATGGAAGAAGATACCGAAGTACCTCTCATCTTAGGGAGGCCATTCCTAGCTACGGCCCACACATTGGTAGACATGAATGGGGGAACACTAACATTGAGGGTTGGGGACAAGGAAATGAAGTTTGGAGTCGGGAAAGGAATTGAAGATGATGACCCGATCAACTACATGAAAGTCATAGACTCAAGTTTGGATGATGCTCTCCGACGGTGCAACATGCGATGCAAACCATCCCACTTGGGTCACATATGACTGGCTTTAGGTCTAGCCAAGGACCCTTATAAACGTTGCGCACCACGGAGGTATTCCTCGGAACTATCCCTAGCTTAGTTTAGATTAACCTTTATTGCTTTCTAGTTTAGTTTTAATTTTCAGGAATAAAACACACTCGGGATGGTGATGGATACTAAGGGAAGCTTGAACCAAAACCCCATGCACAAAAACAGAGCCACCCAACAATCTTTTTTCATTACAGCAAGTTCAGCACGGGGCCGTGCCCAGCCAACACGCCCCGTACTCAATGATTTGCAGAAATACCCCGTTCAGGTAACTGGACACGAGGCGTGCTCACTGAACACGCCCCCGTGCCCAGCCTTCTGTTATTTTCTGTTATTTTTTGGTACTGGCGATCTGAACACGGGGCCGTGCACAGACACCACGAAGCCATGTCCAGACACCCAGTAACATAAATTTCTGTTTTAACACACATTTTACACATTCAATCAACCTAAAAACTTATTTTTGGGACACATTGAGGACAATGTGTAATTTACGTGTGGGGGGATGCTAAAACCTTGAATTTTGCAAGTCCTAATTACAAGCCTTACACAAATCCAACAAATTTTCTAGAATGCTAAAATGGGTTTCTATGCCATCCTAGCTTGTTACTTGATATCTTGAACATTCAACCTGCAATATGTATTAAAGTAAAATCAACAAAAGCATGTTGGCGAGTATACAAGTTTGATACATAGCATAATACAAGTTCAAAAGTTTGCTCATATCCAATGTGAAATACATGATATCATATTAACAGTATACTCGAAACGATGTTACTCTATGTGTCCAAACCAAAGTTTAACGCAATTAACGTGCCTATCCCAAAGTTTAAATGGGAGGTTTTAACATAGATTAACCTAACAATACCCGCGAGAATAACGGGAGGGGCGTTTCTCAACCTATAGCGCTACCATTGTTAGGGGAGGCTTGCAAAGTTAATGAACACATAGTCATGAGAGTTTACAATAGCATAACATGTATAACATGAATCAAATGTATCACGTGCAATTTGGATAGAGTGTACATAAAGCTGTTTGAAGTGAATAATGTGATTTATATAGAATACATATTGCACCCAAAAGTGTTAAATGGGTCATGTATACTCACATTGATTGCGTTGCGATTTCTTGTAAAACGCACGAGTGAAGATGGAGTATCCAAGAGATACGTTTATCCTAGATATTAAAAATGTCGCAATGATCTTGTTAAATAAAGTTCCAATATTTAAGGTTCACGAGTTAATTAAATTATTTCATCTTTAAAATTATAAGGAATTATATGAAAATATAGATTAGTGTTCACTGAAAATAGGAGAATGTATACACGTATATTCCAATTATATAAAATAGTGTTTACCAAAATCCTTATTAGATCACATGCAACTGTTTTCTTACTTTAACAAAAGATCATATATGTATACAAACTGTTATGTCGTCTTCTTTATTTCAAAAACATACAAACAGATTCATGAACAAGCAACCCAAAACTCATGTTGCTGTTTATATTATGAATCACATGGTGTACTCAACTAAAAGAAAGAGTGGGTATTCAGAAATAGGTTTTTAAAAAAAATGTAAGCTTATTCAGACGTAAAAGGATAATTTAAACGAGTGATTAAATGAACGAAAAGAAAAAGGAAAAAAAAGGAAAAAAAAG
Source organism: Helianthus annuus (assembly GCF_002127325.2). Taxonomy (NCBI): domain Eukaryota; kingdom Viridiplantae; phylum Streptophyta; class Magnoliopsida; order Asterales; family Asteraceae; genus Helianthus; species Helianthus annuus. Next base: position 129,618,958 of record NC_035445.2, read on the forward strand.
GTATACCGAAATGGTGACGACTCGAGTCCGACATAACTCCGGCGAAGCGGTTTACTCCGAGGGCTTCAGGATTTCTCCGGTGAACTCCGACTTGTGTTTTGGCGAACTTCCAAACTCCGGCAGCTTCTGTATATCTCCGGTGGTTAACTTTTGAGAGAGAGTCATTCAATGATGTGTATAATAAGGTTTTGTGAGTGAATAAGAGGTGAAGTTTATGAGATGAGGGATGATGATATATATATAGGTAGGTTCGTGATTCAGCTAAAAACGGAAACGCGGAATCGTATCAATCAATCTTCGATAACCTAAGAAATGCGAAAAGGAAATAAGGTTTCTGTCAAAGTTTCTGTTTTGGCCGAAATTTTGGTTTCAAAAGGGTGTCTAGATTCATTCATTTGAACATGGAAAGTTTCTATTAAGAAGAAATTAGGAAAAGGAATGAAGGAAAACAGCCATATTCTCCCTGGCCCAATTGTTACTCGTTTCTAGTTTGGCGGCAAAATGGAGGTTATAAGCATGCATGAAAGTTTCCATTCGTTTCTTTTGTTTCTTTATTTTAAGCTTTAAGTCATTTCACTAATAAATAACATATATAAATTTATGATTTATATTTCTCGATATTTAACTTATTAGTTTCAAAAGGTACTTAAAAAAAGAATTTCATGCATACGTAATATATGTGATGTTTCAAGTTCTTATTTCATTATTTGCTTCATATTTTACATACAAGGGTTTTTAGTTTCAGGATTGTCATAAAGGCCCTTCACAATTATCTTTGTTAAATAAAATTTGTAATTTGTTTATATTTAAAGCTAACTAACCAAATTAACTTTAATAATTTTAGTTGATATTTTAACTAATTTAATCATTTAGATAAATAAATAAGTAAATAGATAAATCGATAAATGGATTAAATTCCTTAAACGGTTAATTATTTTCACAAAAAAAATATGAGGATTCAAAGGTTAGCATCCGAATTTCAAAGCGGGTCGGATTTTGGATATCCATTTTTGGCGAATGTTACAGTTTATCCTTGATGAATCTGAAAGTCTTGTTTGATAATTGGAACAACGGTTTTATGATTTCATGAAATAGGGTTGTTAGGGTTCTTGTGTTAATAAACTGTGAGTTATGATGTTAGCATCAAAACATGAACTCGGTAGGATAATAACTGTTGATGAGTTGGAACACTGTGTGTGAAATAAGAATTGTTATGATGTGTGATGATTTCTTATGTAGTACGCTGAATTGATTTATGTATGCGTAAATGTTAAATGTGTTCATGATAATCGATGCGAATGATGGTTATTAGTGTCCCACGAAGAACCCAGGTCGATGAAGAATATAGTCCTTCGTCGACTGGTGTTTGACGAACCTCTATGGTTCTTCGCCGTACTCAACCCCGACGAAGGATAGTCCTTCGCTAGAGGATTCTTCGCCAAGGGAGCATTCCACAAAGAATAGATTCTTCGTGGAAATGCTGCATGTGTGTAAACAAACAGAAAAGTTTATGATGTATATGATGATGGATGTTTGTGTTTATAAGATCTATTTGCTGCACAGAATGAGAAATCTTGTTTGACTTGTGAGAGTAGTAAACTCCTCTGCTATATGTTGTTATGTGACATTCACATGGGATGTGGACTTGTATGAGAACTGGGTACATGCTATATATTGTATAGTGATCTTTGTGATGGATGCAGTCTGTGATAAATACGTGACTAAATTGACTATGAAACTGACTTGATTGGTAACCCCGGTAGGGTTTGGTTGACCAACTTGGAATAGGTAACTTAAAATACCGAGCAAAACTAAGGTGAGTTCATTCCTCTGATTCATGCGTCCCGGTGGGTGGGACAATCAAAAAGGTATTCCTGAGAGGAATAAGTCTTTTGGGTAAAAACTGGGATGTTAGCTAATACACTCATTTTCTATCACTTTAAGTCTCATCTTATACCGAATTAGTTACCTGGGAGGTAACGGGGTATTAGTTGATAGCGCTATTAGGCTTGGCAACTTCACACCATACCTGAGAGGACGGGCGTGAACTAATGACCTTAATCATGACCAATGCTTAGATACGGGGCATTGGGGACGGGCAAAACAATCTGGACGCCATCTTGTACGGTACTTGAGTTATTATAAACATTAACAATAAACTGAACTAAACACATGGCAATTAACGTTTTCGTTAAAATATGAACTCACCAACGTTGTCTGATACACTTGTTGCATGCTCACAGGTCGTTAGATGCTATGGAAGAGGGACTTGCTGTCTAGGAAGGCTGGAGTGGTCATGTGTCGAGTCTTTTAAGAACACATAACAATACATTTGGTTTTCTATTATTTGGTTTTAAAAAAATGAATGATGACTTATCTTATGCTTCCGCTGAACATGTTAAACTTGGATTATGTTTATGAATGTTTTACCAATATGAATGGAGTTTTTATTTAATAACTTGATATTAGTTCAATGTGATTGGTGGCTAGATCCTGGTACGTCACACGCCTAACGGGGTTTCCGCATGTGGTATTTTGGGGGTGTGACAATTTTCACGTCCATCTGGTACACCTTGAATCCTTTGAAGGAAGCATAGGCAAGAAGATTCGAATTGCTTCAAGACGTGCAATAGGTTCATAAACTTCGTTGTAGTCTATCCCTTCAATCTGATGAAATCCTTGAACAACTAATCTCACCTTGTTCCGAATGACAATTCCACGGTCATCCTTTTTGCACTTATAAAACCAACAGGTACCAATCTGCTTGTAATCATCAGGTTTATCAACGAGTTTCCAGACACCTAGCTTCTGGAATTGCTGCAGTTCTTCCTGCATTGCTTCCACCCAAGAATTATCTTTCAAAGCTTCTTTCCAAGATTTTGGTTCTTCATGTGATACATAACACGCGAAGGACCAATCATTCTACAAACCCGATTCTCTAATTGTTGCATACAAGCCTGCATTGTTGTGGTTTCGCAACTGATTTCTCGTGTGAACGTCACTTTGTACATTACCAATGATGTTTTGTTGAGGATGGGTATTATGAATTCTTGTTTCTGGATTATCTTGAACTTGAATATTTGTACCCAGATTATTGAAATTAAGATCAACAAACAAGTCAATACCCTGAACTAGCGAAGATGATGATGCAGTAGCTTCAGCTGTTTTAGTGGCGTCCATTGGAGGTGTAGCCTCTGAAGTACCGTGAACAACTTCTTCGTCTGCATCGAGAAATTCATCATCCTCTGAAGATTCGTTAATCGTGAAAATCCTCATTGTCGAGAGCATTATTGTTAACTGAAGATGGTTCTTGATTGTTGTCAATAACTGGACGAACCAACGGTGAATCTGTTGCGTTGTCACTCTTGAAAAACATCTGTGCCGCAACATCTACTGCAACTTCTTCAATATTGATCGAATTGAAAAAGTCATTGTACTCAAACATCCAAGGTTGACCAGAACATTTGACTGGCAATGTGTGCCTTTGTACTCTGACTTCAGACCATTCTTCGACCCTTTCTGTCTCTAGATTCCAGACTCTTAAGTTTGGGTGGCACACCCAAGAAAGTATCCTTCAATTGCTTTTGCCCTAAACTTTCCATTCAGATCGATCATTGTGCAAGGAGCTCCAAACGGTTCAAGAAATTGTAAATCTGGTTTCTGTTTGTGAAGAAGCTCAAAGCAGGTCTTGTTGTATCTTTTTACTGTAAGGACTCGATTCATTGTGTAACATGCAGAGGCCACAGCTTCACTCCATAATGGAATAGGCAACTGCGACTCTACCAACATAGTCCTAGCAGTTTCGATCAATGTACGGTTCTTACGCTCAACGACGCCATTCTGTTGAGGAGTGTAACTTGCACTGAATTCGTGAAGAATACCTTTGGATGTACAAAAATCTGCCATTGCATGATTTTTAAATTTTGTTCCATTGTCACTGCGTATCTGTCTAACTTTCAAAGTATACAAATTCTCAATCGTAGTGATCAAGTTTTTGAAAATTCCGAAAGTGTCACTCTTGTGTGCCATAAACGCCACCCAAGAAAATCTTGAATAATCATCAGTCACCAAGAGGTAGTACTGATCATTCCTAATGCTTTTATGCTTGACATGACCGAACAAATCCATGTGCAAACGTTCAAGCGGAACTGCCATAGTGTTGATCTTCTTTGTGGGGTGCGACTTCTTTCTTTGCTTCCCTTTCTGGCATGAAACACAGACGTCTTGAAGATGGAAATTTTTAACAGGAACGCCATGCACTAATTCATTTGACACCAAATGATTCATTTTTCTTAAATGAATTTGTCCCATCCATTTATGCCAAGAGATTGATTCCTTTTCTGTGGCTTTGGAAACGAAACAGGTTGCTTGTGCAGACGTTGTAATTGCTTGGCTCGTATCAAGGACATATAAATCATTTATCCTTGGAGCAGATAAGAGAATCCAATCTTTTGGAATCTTGTAATCGGGTTTCAACACATAACATCCATTTGCATCAAAGTGTACTGAAAACTTCTTATCACAAATTTGTGAAACGCTGAGAAGATTGTGATCAAGTTGTTGAACAAAGTTGATCTTATCAAAGCTTACAACCCCGTTGGATACCATTCCTTCCCCTGTAATATATCTGCCCTTATCTCCAGCAAATGCAACATAACCCCCTCTAATAGATTTGACGTCGTAGAGAAGCTTCATGTCGTCGGTCATGTGCCTAGATGCCCCACTATCAACAATCCAATGACTGCTGAAAGTTCCTACTGGACCACCCTACACATGTACTCACATTATTAGTTGGAGATGGGGACCCAAGCCTTTGTGGTCTTGGGTTGTTAGGATCTGAGTTTCTTATAATTGTGTTTTGTTTAACTAAAATGAAGATGAACAAGAACAATTGCAGCGGAATTAAAATGGAATAAAACTTTCAACACAATCAAATGGAAGATTTGCTTTCAACATACATGTTTAACATGAAATCGAATGATTATATTTATTATAAGCTTTAATTACAATGCATGCATGTATTACAAACTCCCCTCAGCCTGAGCTCACACTGGTTTGTTCGTACAGAATGACAAGTGATGAAAGAGCTAATAGAACAGTACAGGGTACTGTTCTATTTATAGTTCGAAGCAAACCACTGTGGCATCTTTGCTGACGTCACCATGAAAGTGACATCTAACCTCCTAACAACCTGAAACTACTGATCTAATACAAGCACTGTTATCAAACTACTGATTACAATATATTACAAAGAAATAAACTAACTACTGCTTCTCATTCCACTGTTATACTTATAGCAGTACTTTGTGTCTTCAGCAGTACTTGAACCATGACAGTAGATTGAGCATTAGTGTTTATCTTCAGCAGTCTTTAGCAGTAGATGAAAGAGAGCAGTTATTGTAGAGGATCAGTAGATATAGGTCATCAGTTGTTAGAACCACTTCCAAGGGGAAGACTGAATACAAACATCTGCTTATTCTGAATTCACTAATCTGATCCAGTTTTGGCTTTATCAACTGTTCCTTTGGTAGGGTTCAATCCCAACAATCTCCCCCTGGAACAGATGATGCCAAAACCCTTCATTATTCTTGGATTTTTATTGCCTCATCAAAAGATCCCTAACTTGTCCTTTGAATTGTAATTCAAAGTCAATGGAACTTGTGTCATCCTCATCCCTGCACAGTGGAAGCTCAAGAAGATCTTGCAGATCTTCAACACCCAGCCCAAGTTAGGGATCGTTTATTATTTTTGAATCCAATGGGTTTCTTGGGAGAGTCTTTATTGCAGATGAGTTTGGAGATTGTGGCCTGTTGATGACTGGTTGAGCAGTGTTTGTAGCTTTTGCCAACTCAGGATTTTCTGCTATCATCTGTTGAAGGACCATTTTTATAATGTAATCCCCTTGTGCTATATCAGTTGTTGTTTCTGCTTTCATCTGCTTTTGTTTTCTTCTTTGATAAAGAGTGGATCTTCTGATAGGCAGTTTTGGTTGTCTTACTGGAACCAATGCTTCTGGATAGCCAGGCTTTTGAGGAACATTTGGATTTTTATTTCTCAATTCTTCCAACTATTTGTAACTAGCCATGACCTTTTCTTCTTTCCACCTTGTCACCTGATTCCTTGACCCAAAATCAGCAGCAATGAGTTCCTCTTTCATTCTCTTCAGCTTTAACACCTTATCAGGTACATTTTTCTTGTACTTTGCCCAAATAGGAGGAGTATGTTTAACTTTGTCTTTGTCCATTTTATCAATTCTTTCTAACTCCTCTTTGAGCTCACAAAGAGTCCATTCTTTATACTGAGTTGTTTCTGCCTTGTATTTCTTGAATGCCATAATGTGTTCAATGTAATCTTTTCTCAGGCTTTCATCATCTCTTTCTGATAAATGCTGACAAAGATCTTTTGAAAACCTTTCCAAAGTACTGACTTGAGTGAGCAAGTATTGGTAGTATCTTTGAATCTCCTTGTCAGATTTTCCCTTTTAATTTCTTTTGGAGATATCCTCTGCTTGTTGAGCCTTTAACTTCAAATATTCTTCAATGTTGTTAGGCCTAGGATATCCCTGAAGAGATGACAAATTCCTTTTAGCAGAGTCATCTTCAGAGTAAAAGGATTTGATCTCCTCTCTAACTGCTATAAGCTCTAAAGGAAACTGGACACCTAGAGAAGTAATGACAGTGCTTGGATTTTGAACTTGTGCTGAAGAAAGTGGAACAGGGTTTGGAATGGAAACAAGGGTTAGTGGTTGTGAAGATGTTGGAGGTGGTGAAGGTTCATCATTCAAAATTATCCTTCTCCTTTTAGGTTTAAGAGAGGTTGGTGGTGTTTTGGTGGGTTGAGTGGTGGTGATTTGAGTGGTAGGTGGCTGACTAATAGTTGTTGAAACAACTGGTGTTTCAACCACTATTGTCATTACAACAGATGATGTATCACCTGATGTCTTCTGCTTTTTGGCAGGTGGTGTTGGTGGTAATGAGGATGATTTTGGTGGTGTTGTGATTTTAGGCATAGCAGTGGATTGAGTGTGCGTTGAAGTAGTGGTGGCAGTTGTTTGGCTAACAGCTGTTGAAACAACTGAAATATTAACAGTTGTTGATGCAACAGGTGTTCTAACATCTATTGGTTTGGAAATTTGATGAGTGGATTTTTAGGAGTTTGGGGAGTGTGTTTTGTGGGTTTAGAAGGGATGGGTTTGGGTTGCCTCACTTTTCTAGTGGGTTGTTTTCTTTTGGGCTTAGGACTTTCCTCATCTTTAGGCTCAGAAACACCCTGATCTTCTAACTCCATATAAATTTTCTTCTCCTCTTCAAACCTTGATTTACCCTTTGCCTCCATATCCTTTTTCAGCCTTTCTTTTTCATTAGCAAAGGCATTTAAGGTTTCATCAACCTTTTTGGTAACATCTGGCCTAGGGAGATCTGCAAGCATACTAAAATTGTCTGGTGCAATGTACAGGCCATCCTCATATCCCATTTTCTTTAACTGCTTCATTTTCTCCCCCTTTTTGGCATCATTAGGTGGTGGATTGTCCACAAAAATGATTGAGGAAGGAGCAGAGCCAGTGGTTTTCAACAAGTGGGCCTTGATTGCCTTGATGTCTGCTTGTGTATCTTTGAACCTTGCTTCCATCAAATTTCTGATCTTTTGAACTTAAATCTCATGTTGCTGATCAGTGATGTGTGTAAAATGCAACATATAAATTACATCAATTGAGGCATAAAACTAAGCCTTTTAGTACTAATGTTGGAAAAAGTGTGCTTTTGTCTTCTTTTATATTTTCAGGATTAAATGAGCTCAAATGAACAAAAGAAGCAAAAATGCAGCCAAATCTAACAATAATACAAGAAAAGAAATAAACGTGGCATGCCCGACCCCTCGACAACATCTTCCCAAGCAAAAACAAGAGAAAAGAAAGCTGAACACGCCCCGTGCTCAATGTGCACTGGGGCGTGCCCAAGTGTCTGCAAAAAAGACAAAGTTGTAGAAGCTTCTAACACCCAACACCGGGGCGTGTCCACCGGACACGGGGCCGTGGTCAACACAAAGATTCGTAGAATCCAAGCAAATCTTGATAGTACATATACGCTTCTGCACACGGGGTCGTGCCCAGCGGACACGGGGGCGTGGTTAACTAATGCAGACAAAGTGCATTTAATGAAGAAATAGAAGATGGATGAACACGGGGCCGTGCCCAATGGACACGGGGCCGGACAAACACGGGGCCGTGCCCAATGGACACGGGGCCGTGTTCGGGCTTCTGTGCGGGCTATAAATAGGGGTGATTGGCTCACTTGCAAATCATCCCTTGGCAAACCACCTCTCTCCCACTTCACCCACACTCCACCACCAGCACAACACCATCATCCATCGTCCATCATAGAGTGTGTGTAGTAGTCTCGGGATCCAAGATTGATAGTAAGAGTTCTTGACAATCAAAGGCCATGTTTACCTATGTCTCTTACATCACTTGGTGAAGACAAGCATTTAGTGTAATACTTTTTATTTTTTATCTTTTCGCACTTTTTATTTCGTTATATATTAATGAATTTAATAACTAGTTTCTTATGTTGAAGGTGAAACTTCCTTATCATTTGTCCGTGGTGTCTTGGCGTTATTTTACTGTCTATATAAAATAAAAGATTTACACCATTCATATCTCCACGGTCTATATGGAGATATGTTGGCTACCTGGTCGGGGGTTAAGGGAATGGTTTGGTAAGCGTCTTGCCTTTTTCAATGTATAGATCATGCAAGGACCTGGGTCAAGCTTAGTAGGACCTCCTTCAATACCCACTGGTATTGGATGGCGGGGGTTCGAATTTCTTGATCCCCTCATATGTAAACTACTATTAATATATTAACCTGGCTACTTAGGATTGTATCTTTGCTGACTCAAACTACTTAGCCAAGGGTAACGTCACCTTCAAAAGAGGGGCCTACCACATTACGCATTAATAACTTAATTAATTATCTTTCAATAATCCAACCCTTAAGGATTGTATCCTTGCTGACTCAAACTACTGGGTAGAGGGTAACGTCACCTTCAAAAGAGGGGCCTACTAGAATAACTAAGATAATCTCTTAAAAAGTTTAAAAGTGCGGAAATAATCAAAGGTTACACTAAAGGCGAGTCGGATCCAAGTGATTCATCTTGTCTATCTGTTTTTATTTTGTTTTTATTTTCAGCATTTTTGGTTTTTTTTTTCATGTTTAAACCTTTTTCTAAACTTTTGATTTGATTAGACGTTGAGGATAAACCGGTATTAAAAGCTATTGTGTCCTTGGACGACCTCGGTATCTTACCAACGCTATACTGCGCTCACGATGGGTGCACTTGCCCATATGTGTGTTTAGTGTTAGTAGAATATCATGTTTTATAAATTTAAAACTTGACTAAAGTGTTAAAAAGGGCTAAAAATATACATAAAAATATACACTCCGACACACATCAAGTTTTTGGTGCCGTTGCCGGGGACACAAGGATTTTAAGAAAGTTAGGAATCAACGGCCTAATCGTTTTTTTCTTATTTTTCTATTTTTTTAGGATTTTTCTTAAATTTTCAGCTTCTGCAGAACTCAGCACGGGTCGTCCCTGGTCGGACATGGGCCGTGCCCATCATTGTTACTAGCAGTTTTTATTTTCTGAGTTACAGAGAGTTGAGCACGGGGCCGTGTCGGTGCAACACGGGGTCGTGTCGAGCTTTCCAGTAACGGGGACCGGGAAAACAATCACTGTAACTCTGACCATGGGGTCGTGTTCATCTGAGCACGGGGCCGTGGTGAAACTTTTGACCAACTTTCTTTTTGTTTTTATTTCAGAACTTGGAACCCAGGCGCCACACCTGAACCTTCTACGTAGTGTATGAGCTCCAGTTCCAGTAGAGACATAAAAGAACCTCTAGACGAACCCGATGCTTTCTAAGAAAAAGACTTAAAGCTAAAAATCAAGAGAAAGTTTCGGGGGACCTACTTCCGATGGCGGACCAACGTACCCTCATGGATTACCTACGGCCCATCGTAAGTAATCTTGGTGTTGCTGTCAATGCATCGAATGTCGATGCCAACAACTTCGAGCTTCGGCCGCATTTGATCCAAATGCTTCAAAACTCCGCAACCTTCCACGGGCTTGCGGATGAAGATCCCCATTTACATATTACCAACTTTTTGGAAATATGTGATACTTTTCGGATCAACGGAGCATCAAATGACGCCATCCACCTACGAATATTTCCATTTTCACTAAAAGACCGAGCTAAGGCTTGGCTTAATACCCTCCCAGTTGGTTCGGTAAACACCTAGGATGAACTAGCCCAAAAGTTTCTATATAAGTATTTCCCTCCTGCTAAAACAGCTAAATTAATGACTGAAATTAATTCATACTCACAAGAAGATGGGGAATCCTTATATGAAACTTGGGAAAGGTTCAAGGAGCTACTAAGAAAGTGTCCTCATCATGGTCTTGCGGTATGGCAACAAGTATCCACTTTCTATAATAGGTTGTTGCCACACACAAGACAAACGCTTGACTCTAGCTCCGGAGGACTTTTAGGTAATCGTCGCCCAAATGAAATTTATAATCAAATTGAGGAAATTGCTCAAAACAATTTTCAGTGGCACACTCCCCGAGGCAATAAATCTATTGCCCCGGGCGCCCATAAGGTTGACGAAAGCACTTCTTTACAAGCTCAAATCGAGGCCCTTTCTTCAAAAATCAAAAAGTTAGAAATGGCAAAAACAGCCTCGGTTATGGCTTGTGAAGGGTGTGGTGGGCCACATGAAAATTGGAGTTGTATGAAAGAAATTGGATAATCAAACGGAAACGGTAAACTACATTGATAATAGACCTAGGCCGTCGGGTCCTCCGACAGGTACCTACAACCAAGGATGGCGTAACCACCCTAACCTTGGTTGGAGAGAACCTGGCAATAGTAGTAACCAACAAAACTAGAATCAAAGAACAAACTTTCAACAACCACGCAATGAGTCACACAATTTTTCTCAACAACAAGGGTGACGAGAGAAGCTTGAAGACACTGTCTCACGACTCATCTCTGACTCCGATAAGAAAAACTCGGAACGATTTCAACAATTGGAATCGAATTTTAGAAACCAACAAGCTAGTATTCAAAACATTGAAAAACAATTAAACCAACTAGCTCAAAATTTCTCCGAGAGACCACAAAGCGCATTACCTAGCAATACCGAAACAAACCCAAAGGTACAAGTACATCTCATCACATTGAGAAATGGTATTGTCGGTCCCGAGGAAGCTCCGCTTCCCACAACTGAAAGGAGTCCACCAAGCCAGACAACATCTTCATCTACACCACAAAAAGAGACGAATCCTGCGTCAAATCAAGAGACACCGAAGAACCCTTCGGTACCTTATCCCGGTCGGTTACTTCGCCAAAAGACCGATGAGCAATTCACAAAATTCATAAATTTACTAAAACAATTGCATGTCAATATTCCATTTGTAGAAGTCCGAACCCAAATGCCTAAATATTCAAAATTCATGAGGGACTTTCTCACCCAGGAAGTTTTATCATTCCTTGTTCAATCGGGGACTCACCCATACGTAATGCACTAGCCGATCTTGGGGCTAGCACCAACCTCATGCCCGCATCAATGTTTCGCCGACTCAGATTAGGAAAAACAAGCCCCACAAAAATGAGCATCCAACTCTCCAATAGGTCCGTCAAGTACCCACAAGGTGTCGCTGAAATCTCTTAGTTAAAGTCGGAGACTTTGTCTTTCCAGGCGACTTTGTCATACTAGATATGGAAGAAGATACCGAAGTACCTCTCATCTTAGGGAGGCCATTCCTAGCTACGGCCCACACATTGGTAGACATGAATGGGGGAACACTAACATTGAGGGTTGGGGACAAGGAAATGAAGTTTGGAGTCGGGAAAGGAATTGAAGATGATGACCCGATCAACTACATGAAAGTCATAGACTCAAGTTTGGATGATGCTCTCCGACGGTGCAACATGCGATGCAAACCATCCCACTTGGGTCACATATGACTGGCTTTAGGTCTAGCCAAGGACCCTTATAAACGTTGCGCACCACGGAGGTATTCCTCGGAACTATCCCTAGCTTAGTTTAGATTAACCTTTATTGCTTTCTAGTTTAGTTTTAATTTTCAGGAATAAAACACACTCGGGATGGTGATGGATACTAAGGGAAGCTTGAACCAACACCCCATGCACAAAAACAGAGCCACCCAACAATCTTTTTTCATTACAGCAAGTTCAGCACGGGGCCGTGCCCAGCCAACACGCCCCGTACTCAATGATTTGCAGAAAATACCCCGTTCAGGTAACTGGACACGAGGCGTGCTCACTGAACACGCCCCCGTGCCCAGCCTTCTGTTATTTTTTGTTATTTTTTGGTACTGGCGATCTGAACACGGGGCCGTGCACAGACACCACGAAGCCATGTCCAGAAACCCAGTAACATAAATTTCTGTTTTAACACACATTTTACACATTCAATCAACCTAAAAACTTATTTTTGGGACACATTGAGGACAATGTGTAATTTACGTGTGGGGGGATGCTAAAACCTTGAATTTTGCAAGTCCTAATTACAAGCCTTACACAAATCTCTATTGGAACCGCTAAACACCCCAATTTTTTTCAAAACTTTCCGTTTTTTTACTTGTCCTGGTTTAAATTGGGAATAACAAGTTCTTAAAAGGTTTTATCTTTATAAATTTACAATCGATAGCATCGTGATAAAAAGAACCAACATAAGAAAATTATGAAAAGGCTTAACACATCTAGTTAAAATTTGATTATATATACTAGATCACATTAAAAACCCACTCCCACAAAAAGTGAGTTTTGAGCCTCTATTGAGCATACAAATATACATCTTTAAACTAAATGCTCATTTTTCGTTTCTTGTGTGAATAGCCGCTTGGTTTCTTACGACTCTAGAACTTTCCATGACGATACATTCCCGGTCCTTACCAACTTAAACCCAAGTAAGTAAATGATGGAAGCATTAGGACTAACCCTTTCTCTTTCAACACCATTATTTTTCTTTTTTTAACCACCTACCCAAAATCCCCCTAGTTAACCCCTTTGAGCCTAAACTTTTTCATTTCTAAACCCTCAAAAAAACACCCTTTACCCACCAAAACCCTTTTTATTTTAACCCTTTATTTTATTAACAAGCTCGGTTTTCTTGTGACATTTCTTATCAAATATATATATATATATATATATATATATATATATATATATATATATATATATATATATATATATATACTAGCCATTTACCCGCGCGATGCGGCGGGAGTGACGATTTACAATAGAATACTCGTTTACCGTTAGTTTATCACCTATAGGTTTGGCGGGAGTGACGATTTACAATAGGATACTCGTTTACCGTTAGTTTATCACCTATAGGTTTGTTGTTCTTCGATTTCAATATGTCGCGATAAATTGTAGCAAGTGAATTTAGAGAGAAAAATGGCTAAAGATTTTAGGGTTTCATTGTTTAGAGATGTAATCCGGGTCAAGTAGGATCTATTAGTACCTTATGTAATTTAAATTGTAATCCGGGTCAAGATTTTAGGTTCCTTTGTCCAACTATTTATACTTGTATTAAACATAACTACAAAAACAACATTAAAATGTTAAGTGTTGAAAAGGTAACGCTGTCTGATTACTTACTGCACGTTGGCAGATATTTACCAATACATATGCTCTAAAGGTCAAGTCAAGATTTGAAACCTGCCAACCGATGGGTCAATATTGTGTTTTATAACAGATGAAGTGATGGCATATCTAGTAAAGTTAACCACATAACCCAACCAACCATTTTCTTGCTACAACTAACTGATTCCGAAGATCCATTTTTAGAGTTCGAAAGCCTATTTTGACCCGTTAGTTGACCCAAACAATGAACTTGAGTGGCAATGCACACAAAGAATAACTTTACCTTTTGCTGTGCATGACACTTCGTACAAGTGTATACAAGATAATCAATAATGAATACATAATCAATAATATATAATCAGAACATGCATACATACATACATCTGTTTTTTTTTTAAAGTAGTTCACTACAGCATGATTGCTTTTTATTATAAACTTGAATGGCTATCATTTCAAATCCAGAAAACTGATTTGGGCTCGATTCAAGCCGACCGGTGTCACTGCAGTAATCATAGAATAGAGTAAGTACGGAAGTTCTTTGTTGCGTCAAACCACAGGTTCAACCTCTGTTCCCTATTACCCTGCATATACCAAACAAACTTGCGATTAGTTTATGCACAGCTATTCATAATCATTTTATCATGAAATAAGGATACCTGAACAAATGTCTCGCTCGACCAATAGTTTCCCTTGACGCATTATGCAAGGTTCGCTCGGTCCAACAACTCAAGCAAATGTTTTCTATGTTTTTTAGGGGGAAGATGGGTGCATCTCTCCACAGGGCATACAAGACACAGGTCATTGGCGGAAGCCCGCCAAATTTAACATATAAAGTTTTTTTATATGTTAAATATGGCGAGCTGCCGCCAATAACCTGTGTCTTGTATGCCCTGTGGAGAGATGCACCCATGTTCCCCCTAAAATGCAAAGAAAACATTTGCTTGAGTTGTTGGATAGATTACACAGGCTCAGTTTTTGCATCACAGCCTCAAACACTTTCAGTTCAGATAGATTACACAGGCTCAGTTTTTGCATCACAGCCTCAAAACACTTTTAGTTCAGACAGATTAAGAACACAAGGTCAGCTTATGCATCATAGACTCAACACTTTTAGTTCAGACAGATTAAGAACACAAGCTCAGCTTTCGCATCACAGCCTCAAACACTTTCAGTTCAGACAGATTAAGAACATTTGGACGGAAGATGTATAACCTTGTAAAGGGTAAAAGGGTTTGTGTTTTCTTGTTCCTTAACAGTTGTACATTGTGCATTAAGTGTTTTTTCAACACCTTGTTCAATTACCATCTTGTCCTTCACATATGTTTATTAAGAACACAAGCTCAGCTTTCGCATCACAGCCTCAAACACTTTCAATTCAGACAGATTAAGAACACAAAATCCGGAGTACACAACAAGAGTAATTTGCCACGAAACTTAAACAACCTTTAAAGCATGAAGTACACGTGTTTTAAGCACAAGAAACAAATATGTAACCTGACAGAGTCAGCTTATGCATCATAGCCTCAAACACTTTCAGTTCAGACATATTAAGAACACAAGCTCCGTTAGTTCTCGCAAAGTCAACCATGATAAAAAGAAATCAAGTATTAGTAAAGATTTGATATTAGTTATAACCAGTACACTATTAACTTAAAATAAATATAATATAAATGACATTTTGTCAAGTTGCAAATATAAAAACCTTTATTCTAAAAAAAAAAGAAAAGAAAATTGATGAATGATGATAAACTTTACTTTACCTCTGCTTGAGTGAGCATGAGACCACTAAGTGACGGAACATTCTGCATATGAAGCCCCCATCGATTCGAATGAAGCAGCGTTCAGCGTCACTAAAGCCGATTCCGAGACTCTCCAAGCAGATACACTTTCTCCGGCAGCCAGAAGATCGGAGTGAGCTTGTTCTGTAAAAATAGTGATCGTGACAGTCGTTAACCAAAGGTATAACTAATTAAATTCAGATCCTAAAAAAAGGTTTCCTTGCGAGTTGTGAGTGACATACCTGAACTGTTCTTGAATCTGACATGGGATGGTGAGACCGCATCTATGGTCAAGCCTGAACTGTTCTTCGACCTTTTAAAAGGAAGACCTTTAACACTGGGTTGCTAAGATAGCTCGTTGGAATGATGACCTGTCATAGCTTGGGTGTTACGTAAACCGTCCATTTGACTTCACACGGATCACCATATGCTTTCTCTCTCAATGCTCACACATCTCACAAAACAACATCACATCTCACAAAAAGGGATGCCAAAAGCAGGGAAGTACAATCAACAGGAAAAAGCAACACTTTACTTTTGTGTGAAAGACAGCTTGCTTGCTGCAGTCTGTATAATATATCAACACTCTTCCATACACTGTTTGAAAGACAGCATGCTTGAAAGACAGCATGCTTGCTTCAGTCTCTATAAATAATTCAGAGATATCTACACTCTACTCACACTTTACAAACTCTCAACTACACTCAACTGGAAGACTCAGACATGTAATTGAGAGATGAACACAACTACGGGTAAAGCCATGGCTGCAACACACGGTTGCAAAGTGAGAACTATGCAACCTGGATATTGCCCCGCCAAGATGCTACTCGGATCTTCTATGTACCCTCAAAATACAATCATCATCACAGTCTATTGTGTTATGTAACCCCGCTTTAAAGCATGATGTACAAGAGTAATTTTCCACTAAACTTAAACAACCTTTAAAGCATGATGTACAGCTGTTTTAAGCACAAGAAACACATATGTAACCTCACAGGCTCAGCTTATGCATCATAGCCTTAACAGTTTCAGTTCAGACATATTAAGAACAAAGCTCAGCTTATGCATCATAGAGTCGACAGGCTCAGCTTATGCATCATAGAGTCGACAGGCTCAGCTTATGCATCATAGCCTCACAGGCTCAGCTTATGCATCATAGCCTCACAGGCTCAGCTACAACACTTATCATCCCCAAAAATGACCTAAATATCATAATTATCACAAAACCATGACACTTATCAGTCCCAAAAATGAAGGAAAAGATCAAAATATAACAGAACACAGTAAAATCAAAACTACAAAAACAATTTATCCTTTCACTATGTCATATCTGAAATTAACCTAACTATCATCACCAAAAATACAAATTCAAATATCATAAAACTTTCAACCTAATTTGAAATAACCGCATCTACTAACAAATCCACATCAAGATTAAAGATAAATCAACATTTAGAACCTAACCTGAGTCGATTCATCACAAAACACATGCGAAAATCCTTCGTAAACCTCAGATTTCGTCCTTCGAACATCCGTCAAGCTCTTCCTATCACTTTAATAAACATATATCAAAGACAAGATGGTAATTGAACAAGGTGTTGAAAAAACACTTATAATGCACAATGTACAACTGTTAAGGCACAAGAAAACACAAAACCATTTACCCTTTACACGGATCTACATCTGCCGTCCATTTTTTTAACTTTATCACACGGATCTAGATCTGGACCGTCCATTTCACTTCACAGTCTATTATGCATCATAGCCTCACAGGCTCAGCTTATGCATCATAGCCTCACAGGCTCAGCTTATGCATCATAGAACACTTGGGAAACATCCAAGTGATATATCGTATAGTACTTTATAGAGACTGCAGCAAGCAAGCTGTCTTTCAGACATGTACTTTTAGATCTGTGAATCTGTGATAATACTTTTACAACTGGAAGACTCAGACATGTAATTGAGAGATGAACACAACTACGGGTAAAGCCATGGCTGCAACACACGGTTGCAAAGTGAGAACTATGCAACCTGGATATTGCCCCGCCAAGATGCTACTCGGATCTTCTATGTACCCTCAAAATACAATCATCATCACAGTCTATTGTGTTATGTAACCCCGCTTTAAAGCATGATGTACAAGAGTAATTTTCCACTAAACTTAAACAACCTTTAAAGCATGATGTACAGCTGTTTTAAGCACAAGAAACACATATGTAACCTCACAGGCTCAGCTTATGCATCATAGCCTTAACAGTTTCAGTTCAGACATATTAAGAACAAAGCTCAGCTTATGCATCATAGAGTCGACAGGCTCAGCTTATGCATCATAGCCTCACAGGCTCAGCTTATGCATCATACCCTCACAGGCTCAGCTTATGCATCATAGAACACTTGGGAAACATCCAAGCCATCTAGGTCGTATAACTTAGGACCTTAGTCCGACAACCATCAAACTCTGCCATCTGTCCGGCCCTTAGAAACACCTTTGTCTTACTAATCTGCATGTGACATATAAACAAACAAGTAAACATAAAAAAAATTAAAAAGGTAAATCCTAACTAAAACATCGGATGTAGGAAATAACCGCATCTACTAACAAATCCACATCAAACGGATCCCTTGTTCAAATCTGTGGATCCCTTGCCAGATAAAGCTTGTGATACATCTCATGAAACCCTAGATCTGCTCATCGAGCATCCCACAGAACAAACTAAAATCAAAAATACATAACAATCTATCTTTTCACTATTCCATATCTAAATGACCTAAATATCATAATTATCACACAACCATGACACTTATCAGTCCCAAAAATGAAGGAAAAGATCAAAATATAACAGAATAAAGTAAAATCAAAACTACAAAAACAATTTATCCTTTC
The DNA here is from genome assembly GCF_002127325.2 of Helianthus annuus. Lineage (NCBI taxonomy): Eukaryota > Viridiplantae > Streptophyta > Magnoliopsida > Asterales > Asteraceae > Helianthus > Helianthus annuus. The sequence goes on from NC_035445.2 coordinate 129,637,296, forward strand.
ACTATGTCATATCTGAAATTAACCTAACTATCATCACCAAAAATACAAATTCAAATATCACAAAACTTTCAACCTAATTTGAAATAACCGCATCTACTAACAAATCCACATCAAAATTAAAGATAAATCAACATTTAGAACCTAACCTGAGTCGATTCATCACAAAACACATGCGAAAATCCTTCGTAAACCTCAAATTTTCACAAAACCATGACACTTATCAGTCCCAAAAATGAAGGAAAAGATCAAAATATAACAGAATAAAGTAAAATCAAAACTACAAAAACAATTTATCCTTTCACTATGTCATATCTGAAATTAACCTAACTATCATCACCAAAAATACAAATTCAAATATCACAAAACTTTCAACCTAATTTGAAATAACCGCATCTATCTACTAACAAATCCACATCAAGATTAAAGATAAATCAACATTTAGAACCTAACCTGAGTCGATTCATCACAAAACACATGCGAAAATCCTTCGTAAACCTCAGATTTCGTCCTTCGAACATCCGTCAAGCTCTTCCTATCACTTTAATAAACATATATCAAAGACAAGATGGTAATTGAACAAGGTGTTGAAAAAACACTTATAATGCACAATGTACAACTGTTAAGGCACAAGAAAACACAAAACCATTTACCCTTTACACGGATCTACATCTGCCGTCCATTTTTTTAACTTTATCACACGGATCTAGATCTGGACCGTCCATTTCACTTCACAGTCTATTATGCATCATAGCCTCACAGGCTCAGCTTATGCATCATAGCCTCACAGGCTCAGCTTATGCATCATAGAACACTTGGGAAACATCCAAGTGATATATCGTATAGTACTTTATAGAGACTGCAGCAAGCAAGCTGTCTTTCAGACATGTACTTTTAGATCTGTGAATCTGTGATAATACTTTTACAACTGGAAGACTCAGACATGTAATTGAGAGATGAACACAACTACGGGTAAAGCCATGGCTGCAACACACGGTTGCAAAGTGAGAACTATGCAACCTGGATATTGCCCCGCCAAGATGCTACTCGGATCTTCTATGTACCCTCAAAATACAATCATCATCACAGTCTATTGTGTTATGTAACCCCGCTTTAAAGCATGATGTACAAGAGTAATTTTCCACTAAACTTAAACAACCTTTAAAGCATGATGTACAGCTGTTTTAAGCACAAGAAACACATATGTAACCTCACAGGCTCAGCTTATGCATCATAGCCTTAACAGTTTCAGTTCAGACATATTAAGAACAAAGCTCAGCTTATGCATCATAGAGTCGACAGGCTCAGCTTATGCATCATAGCCTCACAGGCTCAGCTTATGCATCATACCCTCACAGGCTCAGCTTATGCATCATAGAACACTTGGGAAACATCCAAGCCATCTAGGTCGTATAACTTAGGACCTTAGTCCGACAACCATCAAACTCTGCCATCTGTCCGGCCCTTAGAAACACCTTTGTCTTACTAATCTGCATGTGACATATAAACAAACAAGTAAACATAAAAAAAATTAAAAAGGTAAATCCTAACTAAAACATCGGATGTAGGAAATAACCGCATCTACTAACAAATCCACATCAAACGGATCCCTTGTTCAAATCTGTGGATCCCTTGCCAGATAAAGCTTGTGATACATCTCATGAAACCCTAGATCTGCTCATCGAGCATCCCACAGAACAAACTAAAATCAAAAATACATAACAATCTATCTTTTCACTATTCCATATCTAAATGACCTAAATATCATAATTATCACACAACCATGACACTTATCAGTCCCAAAAATGAAGGAAAAGATCAAAATATAACAGAATAAAGTAAAATCAAAACTACAAAAACAATTTATCCTTTCACTATGTCATATCTGAAATTAACCTAACTATCATCACCAAAAATACAAATTCAAATATCACAAAACTTTCAACCTAATTTGAAATAACCGCATCTACTAACAAATCCACATCAAAATTAAAGATAAATCAACATTTAGAACCTAACCTGAGTCGATTCATCACAAAACACATGCGAAAATCCTTCGTAAACCTCAAATTTTCACAAAACCATGACACTTATCAGTCCCAAAAATGAAGGAAAAGATCAAAATATAACAGAATAAAGTAAAATCAAAACTACAAAAACAATTTATCCTTTCACTATGTCATATCTGAAATTAACCTAACTATCATCACCAAAAATACAAATTCAAATATCACAAAACTTTCAACATAATTTGAAATAACCGCATCTATCTACTAACAAATCCACATCAAGATTAAAGATAAATCAACATTTAGAACCTAACCTGAGTCGATTCATCACAAAACACATGCGAAAATCCTTCGTAAACCTCAGATTTTCACAAAACCATGACACTTATCAGTCCCAAAAATGAAGGAAAAGATCAAAATATAACAGAATAAAGTAAAATCAAAACTACAAAAACAATTTATCCTTTCACTATGTCATATCTGAAATTAACCTAACTATCATCACCAAAAATACAAATTCAAATATCACAAAACTTTCAACCTAATTTGAAATAACCGCATCTATCTACTAACAAATCCACATCAAGATTAAAGATAAATCAACATTTAGAACCTAACCTGAGTCGATTCATCACAAAACACATGCGAAAATCCTTCGTAAACCCCAGATTTCGTCGTTCGAACATCCGTCAACCGCTTCACCAGAAAAGTAAGAATCACAAAAGAACATGGTAAGATATATAACACTCATTGCAACTTATCAGAACATCAAACGGATCCCTTGTTCAAATCTGTGGATCCCTAGATCTGCTCATCAAACGGATCTGGTGATAGATTCAAACGGATCTGCTGATAGATCTCATGAAACCCTAGATCGCCGAGAAGAGAGAGAGAAGAGAGAGAGAAGATCTGATGTTGTTTTGTGAGATGTGTGAGCATTGAGAGAGAAAGCATATGGTGATCCGTGTGAAGTCAAATGGACGGTCCCGATGTTGATCCGTGTGAGAAAGTAAAACATTTGGACGGCAGATAGATCTGCTCATCAAACGGATCTGGTGATAGATTCAAACGGATCTGGTGATAGATCTCATGAAACCCTAGATCGCCGAGAAGAGAGAGAGAAGAGAGAGAGAGAAGATCTGATGTTGTTTTGTGAGATGTGTGAGCATTGAGAGAGAAAGCATATGGTGATCCGTGTGAAGTCAAATGGACGGTCCCGATGTTGATCCGTGTGAGAAAGTAAAACATTTGGACGGCAGATGTATACCCTTGTAAAGGGTAAAAGGGTTTGTGTTTTCTTGTGCCTTAACAGTTGTACATTGTGCATTAAGTGTTTTTTCAACACCTTGTTCAATTACCATCTTGTCCTTCACATATCCTTATTAAAGTAGTATAGATATATATATACACACATATACATGTATGTTATGAAGCCTAGCAATAAACAAACAAGTTCATCAAAAAGAAACTTTGTTTGAAAATGCTTCATTCAAATAAAAAGTCACAAAAACAAAAAGTTTTACAAAAACCGATGCTTTTTACGCTTTTCGCCATTTTCTACTAACCACTAACCCCAAAACCACCTACCTTTAACCCAAGCCTAACCCTTCCCCAAAACTTTTGATTTGATTAGACGTTGAGGATAAACCGGTATTAAAAGCTCTTGTGTCCTTGGACGACCTCGGTATCTTACCAAAGCTATACTACGCTCATGATGGGTGCACTTGCCCATATGTGTGTTTAGTGTTAGTAGAATATCGTGTTTTATAAATTTAAAACTTGACTAAAGTGTTAAAAAGGGCCAAAAATATATACACTCCGACACACATCAAACAGCATATTCTCTTTGTTGGTGAAGCATATGTTGAAATAAACTCCAAAGCTCAGTGGGTGTTGGAGCAGATGATGGAGCAGATGCTGCAGCTGGTGCAGCAGTGGGTGTTGCCTTTTGTGCTTTTAACAACTGTTGCAACATAGACTTGATGTCCACAATAGATGTGTCCAATTTATTAACCCTCTCCGTCAATTCTCTGTATATTAAACCATCACCCAAATTAATGGGATTAACTAATTTCCCACTGGCAGTGGTTTTATCAGTGGTTGACTTAGGGAATTTTTCCCAAAAATCATCCATTGATGCCCCTTTTTTCTTGGTACTAGGGACTTCTTTCTTCAGGAGGGTTGACCAGTTTAAGTGTACTAGTAAATACTGGAAACACCCTGGTTCCCAAGGAAGAAATTTCCTTCAAGGGAGTCTCACTTATGAAACTACTGCCTAGTTGTAAACCAGTGGGTTCAACAACTGTAGTAGCTGCTCCACTTGAACTACTGACATGAATTACTTGTAATTCCTGCAGTGTAACCTCCTCAGCTATTGGTGGGCTAACAATGATAGAAACACAAGACTCAGTCACTTGTTGTGGCATATTCTCAGTAACAGGTGATCGAGAAGAACTAATTTGTGTCTGAGCCATATCAACTGCATCCAATAGAGGTATTATTGATGGTGGAATTTGTGAAGTGAGGATGGGAGTAGAAAGAGAATTTGTCCCGGGAGCTGGGCTATTGAACATAGATTCAAGTGAATCAAATGTTTCATCTTGTGGTGTCCCTTGGCTTACAACCTGTTCTTTTTGAAAAGAAGCAGGAGGAGTTTGAGGCTCAGGTTGAGATCTTTCTACCATCTGTTGTGAGGAGCAGTGGTTATTGGTGACTTTTGCGTTGTCACTGGTATAATCTCTGGGATCTCATCTTCTAGAGTTACCTTTGTTTTGGGTTTGGGGGGCTTTTGAGATTTTTTTTGTTTTGGTCTTTTGGTAGTTGTAGGTGTGGGTTTCACAACAGTTGTTTTGCTGTTGTGATTACCTTGAGCAGTGGGCACAACAGCAGATACCTGAGGAGCAGTGGTAGCTGCTAAAATTCTGCTCAGGAACCTCTGTTTGTGTTTTTGAAATTTTTGACAGCCTTGTAAAGGTTTCAGAAGTTAGGCTGTTCATTTGAAAAGGATTTCCTTGGATTAACACATGAGCATTATCCTTGGAAAATTTCTTATTAAAATAGTAACTTAAAAACCGTGGAAATAACAAAAATGCCTTTTTATTAACATTTGTAACAAGATAATTGAAGATCTCCTGGGAATAGTTGAAGTTTTCGTTTTGTAAAATAGCATAGCCCAGGTATTGAATCTTCAGTGGGATCTCATTGAAGGCAGTTGTTTTATTTGAAACACACATGAGAAGGGTATGAAACAAGAATCTCATGGCAGGAGGAAAGCTGCCTTCTTGTAAGGTATCTATTTTCAGTTCCTCTTCATACCCTCTCTCAAGAAAATCAGTTTGATACTCTGTTTTAGGGAATGATGTTTTACCTTGAACATTATTGAGTTCAAACACTTCGGAGATGGTTTGAGGTGTAATGATGACTGAAATACCCTTTATAGAAGAAGTAATGGCTAAGGGCTTTTTTACCTTGAACAAAGTTTTGTACTTTGAGATGTTTTGTACTTTGAGTTCAAACACTTTGGAGATGTTTTACCTTGAACAAAGTTTTGTACTTTGAAGATGACAGAGCATCAATAATGGAGTTGAAGGTTTCGGTATGAGTGGGTTTTTCAAGTAGACCCAGGTAATTGTGAGGAGTTTTGAATGGAAGAGTCATGGTGATTTGAAAATGAGTGCGAGAGGAAGAAGACAATGAAGGATTTGAGAGAAATGGATGGTAACTGCTTTGAGAAAGGAATTTTGAATTCGACTCAACAGTGAAACCCCTGTTTGGGGTTGGATCATGGTTTTATAAAGGAAAAAGTGAATGCTGACGTGGCAGCGGTTATAAAAGATCTGACCGCTATGTACTGTCCACGTGCTAACCTCTGATGAGTAATGGAGGACAGTTGCTTTATGAAACCACTGATGGAGCAATAACAGTGGTTGCAACAGTTATAATGAAAATAGTGGGTGACTTTAAAACTATCAGTGGATAGCCTATCGGTGGATAAAAACACTGATTTTGAACAACAGTGAATACCAAGGAAATGAGAGAATAAAGGTTGACTTTCAGCAGTGGACAACAAGTAACCGAACAGATGTTTGAACCAAAAACAGTGGTTATGGCAGACTTTTAAGGATTAATGAAAAATTCCATTTTTAGCTATTTTTAAGGATGAATTTTTGATTTTCTGAAAACATTTTAATGCTTTTTATTCAAAAAACAGCAGGATTTTGCCTGTTATTCCATGTTAAGCATGCCAATCCTAGAGATCAAGCTATCAAAGGTAGATGTGTCTAATGCTTTTGTTAGCACATCTGCCAGCTGATCCTTGGTATGAACATGATGCAGAGAAATCGAACTTTTTTCATAGCAGTCCCTCACAAAGTGATGTCTGATGTCAATGTGCTTGGTGATTGAATGTGAAACTGGATTTTTGATGATATTTTCTGCTGCCTGACTGTCCAACATGAGAGGTGTCTTTAGGGCAGTGATACCAAAATCCAGCAATTGATTTTGAAGCCATAGCAGTTAGGCTGTACAGCTTGTAGCAGCTATATACTCTGCCTCAGCAGTGGATGTTGAAACAGCTGCTTGCTTTTTGATTTGCCAAGACACTAAGCAATTGCCTAGGAACTGGCAGCCTCCTGAAATGGACTTCCTTGTTGTGTTACATCCAGCAAAGTCACTGTCTGAGAAACCTGAAAGCTTGATATTTCTATCAGCTGGATACCAGATACCAAGTGTGGGAGCACCCTTGAGATATCTGAATATCTTTTTTACAGCAATAAGGTTTGACTTTCTAGGGGTTGATTGGGATCTTGCACAAACACATGTTGCAAACATGATGTCTGGTCTAGATGCAGTTAGGTACAATAAAGACCCAATCATGCTTCTATAAAGAGTTTGATCAACCAAATCATTCTTTTCATCAGACATGACTAGCTTGGTGGTTGCCATGGGTGTACTACATGGTTTGCAATCATCCATCTCAAATTTCTTTAAAAGCTCTTTGGCATATTTGCCTTGATGGATGAATGTACCATTTTGCAGTTATTTCACTTGGAGACCAAGGAAACACTGTAGTTCACCCATTGCACTCATTTCAAACTCAGCTGTCATGAGTGGTCTAAACTCTTCACACATTTTAGAGCATGTACTTCCAAAAATGATGTCATCCACATAAATCTGGACAATCATCAAATCTTTCCCTCTCCATTTTAAAAACAATGTTTTATCAATTTGACCTCTTGTGAAACCAATGGAAAAAAAAAGAAAGGTGGAAAGAGTTTCATACCAGGCTCTTGGTGCTTGTTTCAGGCCATGCAAAACTTTGTTTAGCTTGTAGACATGATCTGGATAAAATGGATCCGCAAAACCAGGAGGTTGACAAACATATACCTCTTCATGAATCTTACTATAGAGGAATGCACATTTGATATCCATTTGATACACCTTTATGTTGTGGTTGACAGCAAAGGCCAGGAATAGTCTGATAGCTTCCAATCTAGCTACAGGGGCAAAAATTTCATCATGGTCAATGCCCTCTTCCTGTTTGAAACCTTGAACCACTAGCCTTGCTTTATTCTTGACAACAATACCCCTTTCATCAGCTTTATTCTTGAAGACCCACTTTGTGCCAATAGGACTTACATCCTCTGGCAGTGGTACAAGCTCCCATACTTGTTGTCTTTTAAACTATTGGAGCTCCTCTTGCATGGCTTTTACCCAGCTGTTTTCTTTCAGTGCCTTTTGGTACTTGACTGGCTGATGGAGAGATAGAAAACCAGCAAAAAGACAAATGTTTTGGGATTAACTTCTTGTGAGCACCCCTTCATTGATGTTGCCAATGATTTGGTCAGGTGGATGAGACTTCAAGAAGATTAAATCTCCTTGGTATGGAACAATGGCATTTAATGGTGAAGGCTGCAGATGTGAATCATCTGAGCTAACAACTGTTGGTGACTTTGATGATCCAACAATGTCTTGAAATGGAGGTGGAGGAATAGGTGGGATTGGTGTGGAAACATGCTGACTTTTATCCACTGTTTGAGGACTTTTATAAACAGTGTTTGATGATGTGGAAGCAGGGTTTAATGGGCTACTTTGGTCAACAACTGTTGAGGTAGCAGTGGTTGAGCTTTGACAGCTGTTTTGAACACCTGCTGCTCTAGCAATGGATTTGAAGGATTATTGTGGAATGATCACTTCATACCCATTGTCTGATGGAGGAGTTTCTGATGTACCTGTACTATTAGTCTTGACAGCAGTATTTTCAAAAGTTAATTTATCAAGATCAAATAATTCTGCAGGATTTGCAGGGATTTTCATTGAAGAAAGTTCATTGAACTTCACATTCAAAGTCTCTTCCACTGTTTTGGTCCTTGTGTTAAACACTTTGTAGGCCTTAGTAGTGGTTGAGTATCCCAAATGATATCCACTGTCTACTTTGGCTGCAAATTTTGAAATTGAGTCTTTTAAGTTCAAAATAAAGCATGGGCAGCCAAATACTTAGAAGTATGAGATCAGTGGTTTGATTTTATACAACAGTTCATAGGCAGTCTTTTGATGCCTAGAGTTGATTAAACCTCTGTTCTGGACATAGCAAGCAGTGTTTACTGCTTCTGCCCAGAAAGTTAATGGCAAACCTGAATCAGCAAGCATGGTTCTGGCAGCCTCAATCAATGTCCTGTTCTTTCTTTCAACAACCCCATTTTGCTCTGGTGTCCTTGGAATGTTGTACTGCCTTATAATTCCTTTTGACACACAAAATTCATCCAACTCCCTGTTTCTGAACTCTGTGCCATTGTCACTCCTGAAGACTTTTACTGGCAAGTCAAACTGCTTTTCAACCTGTTTTACAAAGTCTTGTAGAATGCCTGCAGTCTCATCTTTGGAATGTAAGAAGTAAGTCCATGTAAACCTAGAAAAGTCATCTATAATTACCAAACAATATCTTTTCTTTTTGAGACTCATGATTTTAACTGGGCCAAACAGATCCATGTGCAACATTTGCAAGCACTTGGTTGTTTTGGACTCTTCAATGGACTTGTAAGAGCTTTTATGTTGTTTTCCTTTTAGACAGGAAACACAATGCTAAGGACAGGTGTACAGTTTTTGAGGAAGACCTCTTACTAACCCCTGTTTTGACAAAGCAGTGATTGTCTTGAGATTTGCGTGCCCCAATCTCCTGTGCCATAGTTCTGTCTCTTTGTTAGAGGCAGCTGAGAACAGAAAGGCATCAGTCCTGGGGCTCTCTTTTGACAAATCAACTACATAAACATTGCCACTCCTTTGAGCAACAAGTAGGGTTTTTCCATTTTTTTATTATTTCTTCAATCTTTTTAACCATTTCTGGTCCAACAATCCTACAACAATCTTTAGTGAAGAATGAGCCATAGCCCTTATCACTCATTTGTGAGACACTAAGAAGATTGAATTTTAGATTGTTTATTAGATTGACATTTTCAAACTTAACATTACCAGAATGAACTGTACCACACCCCAGAACCTTCCCTTTACTATTATTACCAAAGGATATATCACCCCCTCCATGAGTTTTGAAATCTTTGAGTAGGGCTCTACATCCAGTCATGTTCCTGGAGCCTCCACTATCTACATACCAAAGACTATCTAAGCATGCAGAAGCTCCCTGCACATCAAGTAAAATGTTAGTACATTAGGGTCTCCAAAGCCAATAAGGCTTTAGATGGGGTCTCAACAGTGTCTGTGTTAAGTTCAGGTGGATGGACAGTGGTTAGCTCAGGGGTTTGGACAGTTTTGGAACTGTTTTTCTCTAACCACTGTTGGGGGTCTTGCCCAATCAAATGTTGGTACCCAAAGGGATGCCTGTTCACTCTTGGTTTAGAAGGCTTTTTGTAAACCTCATAAACATGTGGGACTCTTTGGTATGGTGGTTGACCTTTACCTTTTTGGTATTGGTTTGCAGGGGGTGCATCAGTCAACTGAACTTCTCTTTTAACAGAGTTTGGTTCAGCTATTTTGTAACAACTGTTTGAACTGGCACAAACAGTGGTTGGTTCTTGACAGATGGTTTTGATGAACTCATTGGTGTTTTTGACATGTACTCTTCCTTTTTTACCTCAAAGGATTTCAAGTATACACACTCTTGAGTGGAATGATTTGATTTTCCACAGATGGTGCAGCTCTTTGAAGGCACAACAATACTTGTTTTGTTCAGATCATAAGCTTTTAGATGAAAACAATCTTTGGTCAAATGATTTTCTTTTCACAAAAATCACAAAACAAGTTTTTAATCTTTTCTCTTTTCTTCCTCTTTTCAGACTCTTTTGCAACAGAGTTTTGAACCACTGTTGGGATGTCCTTAAGAGGAATGACCTTGGCCTAGGAGCTTTTACATCATCAGTGGTTGTGAAGTCCATTGGTTTAAAATTTTCAAGAATGTCACACTCATCAGACCATGTGGGTTTGAATTGGTATTTTTCAATCTCCTCAAAAGTTGAGGACCCCATAGATCTTTCCAAAGTGATTTTGTTACCAAGTTTGTCAGTTATTTTAACTTCTTGGCCATTCTTGTTGGTTGGTATGATTTCAACAGAATCAACTTGATTTGCAGCAGTGTTTTCAACTTGGTCATTTTTCCTAAACCCAATGCCAAATTTTACATTACTTTCAAGCTGTTTCTCAAGCATAATCTCAAAACCTTTGCAGGATTCCACCCATTTTCACAAGTGATTTGGGTAGATTCCAACTCCTTTTTGCAAACCTGATATTTTTCTATCATGGTTTGAGTTGGTCCTTGGTTATGCTATGATCTTGTTGTAGACTGCAGATTTCTTTGTCTTTTTCAGCCAATTTGATTTTTAGTTCTTTTATAGACTTTTCAAATTGAGCTTCATCATTTAACACTCTATCCCTAAGATATTCATTCACCTCTTTAATGTTAGCAAATGCTACGATGCATTTGTCTGAACACAGATTTTTAAGAACCTGAGATGATACCTTAGCTACAACCATCATGGCACAGTCACAAGCATGCTCTTTCTCATCAGTCACCTTCTCTTCCTTCTCACCATGTTTCTTCTCTTCTTCTTCTTCTTCTTCTTCAGACCAGGGGTCAGACAGTGGTTCCAACAGGGGTTCTGAATTTTCTCCCAACAGTATTTCACCAGCAACAGCAGTAACCACTGCTTCAGCATTTTCATCCACTATTTCAGCACTTGACTATCCTTCTTCAGCTTCCAGCCCTTCAAGTATTGACTCCAATGCTACAAAACAAAATTCATAACTAGGAGCATCATTAGTAGCATAGAGTGCAAAATTTTCATCACCTAGATCATCAGGTAAGCTGCTCCAGTCAACAAAGCCTTGTGTGAAGAAACTTTGTTGATCTGGTTGAACCACTGTTGGTGCAGCTTGTTGAGGTGCAACTGGTTGCACCTGAACATGAGGTACAGGGGCTTAGACATACTGAATTTGAGGAACAGTGGTTTGGACATACTGCACATGCACAGGGGTTCCAGGGTTTGCATAATGAGCAGTGTTTACATAGGCAGCAGGGGTATAATGGGAATACTGAACAGTGCCTTGGTTATTTTGTGGTCTTGGACTAGGGTGAGTGGTGATATGTCCATATGTTTGACTCCTACATTCCCTAGCAAAATGACCTAACCTATTGCACTTGTAGCATTTGATTTTAGACTTATCCAACCCTACTTTTAGATTCCCATGCAACCTGGGAATTTTCTCCCTGTCCTTTTATAAAATCTGCTGGTTCTAACACTCAGCAATGCCAGTCGGTGTAATATGTCCATTTCCTCTAAGTCAGTTGGATCACAATGCTGAAGGTCATTGAGTTCAAAGCATAGATTGTCAGAGTTCTGGCTTTCTCCATTTGTTGTGAAAGCAAAATTGGATGAGTGAGGATCAGAGTTGAAATTACCATCAGCATTTATGTCAATAAAATGATCGTAACTCTGATCCTTACTACTGCCAGACTCTTCCTGACCCAGAAGAGTTGTGTTGCAAAATAAATAGTCATATGCAACTTTCCTAGACTCTTTTAACTTCATTTTCTGGTTTAACTCCCTTTCATAAGTCAGGAGTCTACCATGAAGTTGGGTCAGGGTCAGATCTTTGAACTCAACATAATTTCTGGTCACAAAAGCAACTGTATCCCATTTATCAGGCAGTGATCTAAGAAACCTGCTATTTTGTGTAGATTTAGCAAATTTAACATTAACAAGTCTTAGCTCACTAATGAGACAACTGAATCGCTCAAACTGTTGTGTTAATGTTTCACCCTTAACGTGACAAAAGGTTTCATACTGCTGATTCAGAATTTCCCTGTTATTTTCAATTACTTCTTCAGTTCCCCCAAATTGTTCCTTAAGTGCTCCCATAATTCCTTAGCACTGTTACAGTCTAACAGTCCAACATAAATTCATTAGGTAATGCAGATGCAACGATGCTAAATGCCTTGCCATCCAATTCAAATTTCTTAAAGTCCGTTTCAGTATAGTTTTCAACTTTCTTAGGCTCAAAACTCTTTGGATCCTCAGCACTCGGCACCATTGGAGCATGTGGTCCAAAGATAACCGACTTCCAACATCCGGTATTCTGTTGAGCAAGGATGTGTCCCATCCTTCTCTGCCAGATGTTGTACTCATTTCGCTTCAACATGGGTGGTTTAATAAGTGAACCAATGTTATTGTTAACATCTTGTAATTGTGACGTCATCCTGGTTGTTTTACATGTACTGATTAATCAAATTTGTTCGTGATTAAACCTTACTCTGTTTTTCAACAAAACAAACAATAATAAGTATCAACGATTGTGAGCTGAACTTTTGCGTCAAGTAGTTAGGCCCAATAAACGAGTGTCATGTATTAATGTTGCCAAGAAGCTGTCGGCCCATGCATGTTTGTCGGACACTAAAACAAGCTGCCAAATCACTATAAATTCACATTTAAAAGCCCAAATTATCTGTGTTGATGTTTGTCATATTATAAAATCAATTCTAAAAATTGTCAGTTAGTGGTTTATCACGGTCCTATCAGATTTAGAGATTCAAATTAAAGGCCCAATCAACTATTAAAATCGATTTAAGAATTAATATTGCATGTTAATAAGTGTTGTGGTCAGAATATTTGTTTCGGTCAGACATTAAGTGTTTTCGATAAACAGGTGGTTCATTAATATTGCATATTATTTCGGCCCTTGTTTGTTTGTGAGGTCAAGTGTCATTGCGGCCCAATCACGTCCACTTTAATGTCAGCCCATGTGAGAACATATTTTTCGGCCCAATCAAAGAGTTTTAATTGAATATTGTTGGCCCAATCACTTGATTCAATATTGATAATTGTTTTGATATAAAAGGTTTGGTCAAATCAGAAGTTGTTGGATTATTATTGGCATTTGAATATTGATCCGGGTCATAGCACTTCGTACGGTTTGAAATTTGAATCTCAGGTCGCATCAAGTTCAGTTTGCACGGTGTGTCAATCTTCAGTCTGCTCAGTCTATCAACCTTCAGTCCGCACAAAAATATTCATCAGTTCGATCATACTGCTCCAGCCGCTCGCTGTAATGGCTTGCTTCTCGGTGGCTCGCACCCTGGGTGGTTTTCAGTTGTTTGATAGTGTTTAAACTGATAAGTGTTTGTTTGTGTGTTTGATTCTTGTAATTCGAGATATTCAAGGTTTGAAGATTAAAGCAATGACTGCTGAAGTAACACTTACTCGTGAAGAAAGACATGCACGTCTGAGATTGGATGATGTGTATGATGCTTACAAAGAAGCAACACGAGCAGGCAGGTGGAGCAAAGAAAAAGAATGCTATGTTGATCCTCAAGGAAATCCAACGGTTGATCCAAAGACAGTTGACCTTGATGCATTAGTTGCTGCTATACCTACTGTGAGTGTTTGGTGCAAAGGCCTTAGGGAGATTCAAAGGTACAAAGAGCAGGTTGAAGAAGGTATTCGGAAGGTGATATTTGCTAGTCTGGAGAAGAAAAAGAAGAAGACAGTTGAAGAAATTGTGACTGAAAGTGAGAAGATGGTGAATGAAGTGAAGAAGGTTGAAAAGAAAGCCGAGGAAGGTGTTGAAGAGAAAGTGCAAGTCGCTGAAGAAGATCAGATTCAGAAAGCTGAGGAAACCAAAGTGCCAGTCATTGAGGTAATTATGCAAACTGATACTTTTGATAAAATTGATGATGAAGTTGAACAACAATGCAAAAAATGCATCGAAACGTGCAGTGCTTGTATTGAGAAAGATGAAAAACTCAACAACAGAGACATTGAATTTACTAAAATAGATAAAATTTTCAAAGAAAAATGTCATGAGATGATTGAAAATGAAAAGTTTTTGAAACAAGAAAATGAAAAATTAAAACAAAAATGTGATGATCTTGAAACAGAAAACAAGGTATTAAAAGAAAAGTGTTCAGCTGTTTGCAACGAATGTGTTCCAAAAGACATCAAAATTCAAGAGTTGCAAAAAGAATATGATGTAATGAAATTGTCATATGAAACTGTAAAAGAAGCATATGAAACTTTAAAAAGTAAAGTCAAAAGTCTAGATGATAGATTGTGTGCTTGTCAAAGAAACACTAAATTTCTTGAAGCTAGGTTTGAAGATAAACAAAGAGTGTTAAACCAATATATTGGTGATGTTGCTAAGCTTAAACAAGAATTGGCAGACAAAGAAAAGTTGGTCAATAAATTGCAAAGCTATCATTCATCTTCATATATTCTGGAACGTATTTTCAACATCACACCCGATGAGAAAGAGTCTGAAAAGAACAAAAAGGGAATAGGGTCTGAATACCATCAAGTTCCACCACCATTGGAGAATAATTATACATTCTATGATGGCGAAAAAGTGGAAAAAGTAATCAACATGGTTGATCAGTTACCTGATAACATCGATGTGACTTACACCAAATCTGATGATATCAGTGATTCAGAGGTGGTAGGTAAGGTTGTTGAAAGCGTTTTTCACGAAGAGTCGGTTGATACAGGTAAAACTGAATCACAAGATGAAAATGAAGGAAATTTTCATGACGAATATCTGAAAAACACAAAATCCGAGAAAAATTTGAATGATGATTCAAAGGGATTGGTTTATACCATGATTGGATCAGACAACTTGTTCTTAGATGTTGTATTCCCGATTCAGAATGTGATTTCAGAAAAGGTTGGTCAGGTTTTCAAAATGGTTGAGATTGAAAAATCTGAGATTTCAAAGTTTGCTGGTAAAGGTCACAAAACTTTTTATAACAAAGCTGGTTTCAAAAGGAAAAACATGAAGGCTGGGTTGGGTTATAAGAAGAAACAGAATCGAAAGAAAAATGAAGTGCCAAATTATCAGGCTAAATTGAGTTTTGTTCAAGGAAACAGTTTAGCTGAAGAAAAAGAACTCAAAATGAGGCGGTCTAATGTTGAGTTTGAGGCACAAAAGAAAAAGCAACAACCACAGGTCAAAGATGTGTCCATGAGAACATGTTTCAAATGTGATCAAAAAGGACATCTTGCACGCAAGTGTCCAAATCTAACACCTGTGGATGTTGTTCAAAAGAAGATTGACGCTGAGAAACAACAATCTGAGATTGTGAGACAAAGGTCAACCAAATTTGATTCAAAACAAACTTGGAGGTATAACACAAACAAGTTTGCTTCAAATCAAAATTGGAAATCAAATCCTAACAGGTTCAATTCAAGACAGACCTGGAATTCTCACACACCCAGATTCAGAACAACAAAAAGTTGGAAAACATCAGTTGATATGACAAAACCCCAAGAGTTTTGGAAACCAAAAGTTGTTGTTCAAAATCTAAGTGCTCAAAAAGATTCACATTTTTACAAACGTGGTACACCGAAAGGTCAAACATGGAGTGTTAAGAAACATGTTAATTCGGAGAAAGATGAGACAGTTAAAGTTGAGAAAGTTTTTGTGAAAAATGATAAAGATTTTCCCGCATTGAATGAAAATTATTGTGTTGAAATGCCTAAGGTCCAACAGACCTGGGCTAAATTGTTCAAATAATTCAATTAGTTCAATGTGCAGGTGCTCAAGAATTCTAAAGATTGTAAATTTGAAGATTGGAGCAGCCTGGCACACCAAGAGGAGGAGAAGGCTGCAGGACCCTGTGTTGGTTGAAACAGGGAGATTATAAGTTTTTCTGTACATAAATAAACAATATTTCAAAATCCTAAAAATTTGAAAAATTAAAAACCAAAAATATGTTTTTAGTTTGTTAAAATTTGAAAAACCAAAAATATGTTTGTTTTTAATTTTTGTCAAAAATAGAAAATTTCAAAAATATGTGTTGATTGAATACGCCGAAACCCTCACGGCTGAACAAACATGATTACTGTCACAGATTGAAAAACGGTTTTCTATCTGTCAAAATCAATGGGTTGTAAATCATGGGGGTACGTGATAGTAGATTTTCTGCAAATCAGAGCACTTTATGCAGAAAATGGATGGCGAGATAAAGCTATCAGTATCGATTTGTCAAATTTCTTTAATGGTTTTGCATTTTAGGGGGAGAAAAATTGTCAGAAAATACAAAAACATTAGAAAATTTGAAAAAGCCAAAAACATGATAAAATTCAAAAATTGAGTTTTTGTGTAAAAAGAGGAAATGATAGTACATCAGTAGACAGTTACAGTATGCTAAAGAATTGTAATGATTAAATGGCGTTAAACAGTCTCACTGATGATATGCCGATAGGTTTTTATACATTTAGTAAACTTTTTCGGGATATAAACCTAAATTCAAACTTACTTATTTCGTGGGGAACACTACTTGGATATATAGGTAACCCCTGAAATCTCGTTTGAAAGGTCTCATATTCTGATATACTAGGTTTTTATACTCAATGATGTCTGGGGTATTATTCCGGGACTTCTGCTGAATGGTAGTTCTGACCTAGTCCTTGGCTAATACTTTCTCCCAAATGCTTGAAATACAGCATAAACCCTCAGCATGCAGATGAAGCAATAAAATTGATAGTCGCTGCTGTTGTAATACTAAAAGATCCTCTAAAGGGGACATACTGAAAAGTCGAAACTGATATCTCTCTCCGCATACGGAAGTATCGACCTGAGATCCCTCAGTCCTCGCATACCTAATTTATGTACAAATATCATTGTAGTATTCTTACCTGTAAGACTGAATATTGAGATTCTGGATACGGGAGTATATTCAAGAGGTGGGACACATGAATGAGTTTAAGTTCTTAAAACATCTAATTCGTATCCTGAATAAGTTTTGTATGAAAATTTAAGTGGATCAGTATATCGACAATCTAAGTGAATTGTTTAATTCTTAATGTGTAACTAAGCTCAACGGTACTTGTGACTTGTCAAAATCTGATATGATCCTTTGACGCAAACTCAAACAAAAATATTGTCTGTAAATATCTTTGTACATATTTCTTTACTGCTTTATATTTTCAGAAAATACAAAAAGATTTTGATTTCTGCTTTATTTTCGATAAACCGATGTCTGAAATGCTGAGTTTCATAATCTGAGAAAGCTGATTGTGTTTCTGAAAATAAAATAAGTTCATTAATTTGAAACTTGAATTAAAATCAAAAATTTCAAAAACAGTTTGTGATATCTCCAAGGTCATTAGTTTGGACTTGGACAATTAACTGTGGGGGAGTTGGATTCTTTAACACTGCCAAATCTATAAAGTTTGTTGATAGGGGGAGTGATTTAGAGAGTTGTATAGTGCCAGATTACAGTTTCTGGTTAATGGTTTTAAAATGTTGTTACTTATAAATGTTTGAGAATTGCAGATGTTATACCAGACTACGATCCCGAAAGCCGAGTCTAAGGGGGAGTCTGAAGACGAGCTCAACGCAAACGGAAGCGTGCAAAGAGCCAGGTATCGTTCTTGAAAGAGCTTGTATACGGAAAGAAAGGTGTCGATCCCAAAGCACGGAAGCTTGACGAAAGGGGGAGCCTGATGAAGAAAAGAGTTTATACAAAAAGGAGAAGCTGAAGCTGAAAACAGATCCACGGGGATTCTGTTCAATCAAAAGAGAGTCTACGTTGATGAAAAAGTGTTAAAACTTCAAGAAGACTCAAAAAGAGAAAGACAAGACGCTATGAGATTGACTGCGGCAATATCCAAGGGGGAGTCTGTTAGTACATTCATGTCTATAGCCTTCGTCAATCCGAGTCGTAGCGAGAAACAGAAGAAAAAAAGTCGTTATATTAGTGATAACTAGACAAAAGGCAAGGTGGCATAATTGTAATTAATGAGAAATCTCATTAAATGCCTTGGACTATAAATAAGGAGCTTTATGTTTAGTTTAGAACTTTTTGCTGCATTTATCACTTGGAGCTTTCTAGAGTTAGAGAGAGAAACTAGAGAGAGTAAGCGACATCGTGATTCAGGTTCTTGTACGTTTTCAGATTTGATTAATAGAATCACGTTTATATTACATCACGTGTGTTAGGTCGCGTTCGTGTACAGATTCCGCACGTTATACGTAAGTTTCGCAATCGTTTCGGAGTCAAAACCGGTCCTACAGACTGTAAGATCAAATTTGACTGTCCTAGCTCTGATACCAATTGTTAGGATCTGAGTTTCTTATGACTGTGTTTTGTTTAACTAAAATAAAGATGAACAAGAACAATTACAGCCGAATTAAAATGGAATAAAACTTTCAACACAATATGTTGGTGCATAAATGTTTGTTAACTTCGTCTTGTATCGAGTCATGTGTGATAGAATGGTGCTTGGTATTTGAGAAATCAGATTTTGGATGTTTAGAGGTGATTTCGCACGAAATAGCAAGAGGCTATTTCGCACGAAATGACACTTGGTCATTTCGTACAAAATCAGTCTTGGCTATTTCGTACGAAATAGCAACCCTATAAATACCAAGCTTGCTGATTTATTTGTAACGTTCGTGATTTCAGAGCCGAGGTGCTGCCAATTTGTCAAACGATCAGAATTCCTTTGAAATCAATAAAAGAAAGATAATTAAGAGGAATTAAGCTGTTATCAAGTCTATATCATTGATTCCGCCTTTGATATAGATCGTATATTCTTCTGATTAACTCGTTCGGGTCACACATCAATCCAACAAGTGGTATCAGAGCTCAGGAAGAAGAGTTCATACAGATTCAGCTTGTTTTCACCATAAAATCTGACTTCTACTCATTCTTTCCAAAATTAAACAAAATTTAACGGTCAAAATGGATTGAATTTCACATATATCACGTAAAACACTGTTTTAATGAATTCTTGAAAGAATTGGACCAAAAAACAAACAAAAACTGGATCAATTTGACAAAATGGTGGCCAATATGCTGATGTCATCTTCATTTCGCACGAAATAGTCAGCTTCTATTTCGCACGAAATCAGCATATTATTTCTCATTTCGCATGAAATCAAGCTATTTCGTACGGAATAGACTTTGAGATCCTCATTTCGTACGAAATCAGACCTTATTTCGCAAGAAATCAACTTGGAACATCATTTCGTACGAAAACAACCTTCATTTCGTACGAAATAGATCTGTTTCGTTTCAAAGTTGCTATTTTGCACCAAAAGGGTATTTCGTGTGAAGTTCATTTCGTGTGAAAGCTTATTTCGCGTGAAATCCATTTCGTTTAAAGTCATTCTGTGTGAAGACTGTTCATTTCGTTTGAGTTTTCATTTCGTTTGAAACTCATTTCACGTGAACTGATTTCGCTTGAACTTGTCTTTAAAATCCA
The DNA here is from genome assembly GCF_002127325.2 of Helianthus annuus. Lineage (NCBI taxonomy): Eukaryota > Viridiplantae > Streptophyta > Magnoliopsida > Asterales > Asteraceae > Helianthus > Helianthus annuus. The sequence continues at coordinate 129,657,010 of NC_035445.2, forward strand.
AAAATTTTTCTAAGTGTTTGTTGATTGTTTTAGGTACTTGAAAATGGATGAGTTTATGAATCCATTCAGTGATGTTTTTGCTCTCACAGGAAGCACAGGAGATGATATATCAAACAACACAAACGAAGTTCAAAATCAAAGTGCGAAGAAAACGCTTTCTGATGCTTTGAGTGTGGAGAGTGCATATGGCACATACAACAAACCTCCCAAACTGATGGCAATTGAAGAATACAATAGATGGGCTAAAAGGTTTGAAGAATGGCTAAAAGCTTTTGCGTATCCCAGCTGGAAAAGCTTGAAGAATGGTTTTGATATGGGAAGAACGGATTATGAAAATTTAGCAGAGAATGAGATAGACAACTATGTTGCTGAACAAAAGCGCATTGCCTTGCTTCATCAGTTCGTGAGAGTTGACATAATATCGTTGATCGAGTACACAAATTCGAAAGATCTATGGGAGAAACTTAGAGTGAAATGTGTGTGTAGTGCTGAGATAGTTAAAAACAAAAAGAAGTTGTTAAGAAAAGAATTTGATTTGTTTGGATTTTTTAAAAATGAATCTGTGTCAAAGATGATCGAAAGATTTGGGCATTTGAAGATGGAACTTGCAAGAGACGGAATCATATATACTCAAGAAGAATTGGTTGATAAACTGTTTGATTCGCTGTCGGATGAGAAAGACTAGCAATACTTTGCTTTGATGCTAAAGAACACAATAAAGTTGGAGGATCTGACGGTTGACCTGTTAATCGAAAGATCGGAGAGTCATGAGCTGGAGATCAATAAGTCAAACAAAGTCAATCGTTCCTCATACCAGCAGAATGTTGAGTTGTATTATCGAGGAAGTTTGATCCCGAAGACTGTGTCTCCTAAGACAACTTTCTCAGCAGAAAGTTCTAACACGTCAAATCAAGAAAGTTCAAACAGTGGTTACCATGGAGGTTCTTCATCAAAAACTCCAAATCAATCTGTTCCAAAGAATCTGTTTCAATGCAACATTGTTGTGGATCTAAAGAATGCTCAAAATTTAGTGAAGAATCTGTCAAACAACAAATGGTGTTTTTAGAATCTGTTTTAGAATCTTATGAAAGTCTTGTTGCAGGTAAAATCGGAAACACCAACCTCACCAAGGAGGACTATGATCAGATCAACCCAGAAGAGATAGAATTGATCGATATCATATGGTGTATGGCTAGTGCGGTTAGGAGAGCGCAAAGGTTCATGGAGATTACAGGCAGAGATTCTATTGGCGGACCTTCCACAAAACTGGGTTTTCATAAATCAAAAGTTACGTGTTTTAGATGTAAACAAAAGGGAGATTTTAAACGTGAATTTCGTAACGCACCTGCTGATGATACTGCAAATCCATTTCCTGAAGATTATTACAAAAGAGCAATTTATCATCAAAACAAATTTGAACCTCCCAGAATGAAGCAGCTAGAAGATACCCCCAAAGAAAAACCAAGAGCGCTTGCTGTTATTCATGATGACGAGGGTTTCAATTGGAGTGAACTGCTACCAGAAGAGGATGCGGTGGGCTATGCGTTTATGACAAAGATTGTTCCTTTCAAAGATAGCAGAACAAAAGAAGTGAAGTACATCAACAGAAAGATGCCAGCTCAAGACATGAAGAGTAAAATCTATTATGAATACAAAGAAGCAAAAAAGGCGAATAGATGGGATGCTGATAGAGAATGTTACCTAGATCCCAAGGGAAACATAGCTGTCGATCCAGATGCTGTCGATGTTGAAACTCTTACTAAACAAATTGCTAAAGAAGAAGAAGCCAGACAAAGAATGTGGTGGGGAGGAGGAGAAGCTGAAGAAAAAGAAAAAGAAAAAGAAAAAGAAAAAGAAAAAGAAAACGAAAAAGAAAAAGAAAAAGAAAAAGAGAAAGAGCCGGAGCCCAAGAAAGTTGATGACGGGATTATTGATACATCACGAGAATTCACTGCAGAAAATTTGAAGAAGATGGCTGACAAAGTACTTGCAACGAAAGAGCTAGAGGTAGTTTCTGGTTCTGGAACTGAGTCTAAAAGCAAGGTCAGTCCGAATGATGCAATCAATGAGTCAGGTAAGAACGCTAAAATTGAGAGCGACTACAAAAATTGCATGAAAGACTGCAAGGTTTGTAGTACACTTGCTTACCTCAGCGGTAAAAAGACCGAAGAACTGACAGGAAGGGTCAGAGATGTTGAAGATCAGATCTTAAACCGTGACAAAATGTTAAAAACTTCAAATAATAGACTAAAAGAATTAACTGAGAAAATCGAAAATGATAAAATTGACGTAGAAAGAATTAGGAAAGAAAACGAAAAGTTAATTCATGAAAATCGTCAACTCTCAGAAAATCACGAAAAGCTGAAGCGAACAGTAAAAGATTCTGATGAAAGAAATGGTAAGACAACCAAAGAAAATCTTCAACCGACCGGAGTTCTTAGGGTAAAAGAAGAGCAAATCAACCAACAACTGGATGAGATTGCTAAGCTGAAGCTTCAGTTTCAAGAAGCTAAAATTGAAAATGAACGCATTCAGTTGAAACTGAACAGTTACAACTCCGCAAGTTTTGTTCTTCAACATATCGTTCCTAAACCAATTGGGAAGAACAAAGCAGGCGAAGATGTATACTTTGATGGAACCGGGGTTGGGTATCATCAGGTTCCACCACCAGTTTTAAACAATTTCTCAAAGAAAAAATCAGGGTTGGTAAATGATGAAGAAGTAAATGAAGTTAAACTTCCAGAATCGATTAATGTCACATTTAATACATCATTCGATAAAGATAGTGTCCAATATGAAGTTGTGAAAAGCATGGTTGAAAATGTTTTAAAGTCTGAAAGTAACACTACTGAGGATAATGAATTCTTTTTGGACAAATATATTCCGAAATCAAAATCCAAAAAACAACTTAAGTGAAGAACCTAATCTTGTGATGTACAAGATGGCGGAATCTGATAAGTTGTATTCGGATCGAGATTTTCCTTTGGAGAATGTGAATGTTGGAAAACTGAGAAATGTGTTCAAGTTGATTGAAATTGATGTGTCTGAAATCGAAGGTTTGAAACATGCTGAAAGATAATTGAACTTTGAAAAAGATAAATCTTACTATAAAAAACCTGTTGTTCCACCATGTTTATAACAACAATCAAAACAGATGGTCGGGTGGTTATCAGGGTGGTAAGAATTATCAAAGAAAGAAATTTCAAAACAAGAAATTTGTTGAGAAAAAGGTGTTTGTGAAAAGTTCAAGTTCTAGCTCATATTCTGAGCAAGAATCTGAAATTTTCTCAAAATCAAACAAAGAGTTCTTTGAAAAGAAGGCCTCACAGCCTCAGACCGAAGGCACAAGTCGGGTAGTTGATACTCGTATATGCTTCAAGTGCAACAAAGTTGGACACATTGCACGAAAGTGCACCAACTCAAAGCCTAAGTCTGAAGTTGTTGAGAGTCAGAAAAAGAAAGTTGATGCAAAAGGAAAAGCTCCAATGCTTGTTGAGAAGAAAGTTTTGAAAAATGATAACACCAAAGTCAAAACTGAATCTGTAAAGATAGTGGTAACTAAAAGTGACAAATTTTATAAACGGGTTGCTTCATCTCAACAAACTTGGAAGCCAAAATGTGTTGAAAAGACAACAAGTTCTCCAAAACCAAAGGTGTCTGAGACTGTAAAATCATTATCTTCAACCAAGAAGATGTATGTACCTTTGGATTACTATGAGAAACTTGAAAAACAAATGTCCGCTTCTAAAAAGAAGGGAGAATCAAAGAAAGACCAATCATCTGGTCAACCTCCGAAAAATGATTTCTTTTTATACAAAGAGGTTGAGATTGGGTCTGAAGAGAGCAAGAAGATGAATGACAAGAATTTTCATACATTGCAATAACTCACATCAATGTCAAGTTACCTGAGTCCAAAGAGGCTTGGGTGGCATCAAAATCTAACTAAGTGTTTGTGATCTATGCAGGAGCTTCCAAGATCCGTTTCACGTTGGATTATGGATAGCGGAGCTTCTCGGCACATGACAGGGAGAAAACCCTATTGTACGATGTTCGAGGGTTTAATGGAGGATATGTGGGATTTGCAGGTAATAAAGGTGGTAGAATAATTGGTGAAGGAACTCTATCTAATGGCATTGTTACATTTGAAAGAGTGAACTACATCGCCGAGCTTGAAAATAATCTTCTGAGCATCTCTCAAATCTGTGATCGCATGTATACAACACACTTCACGGATAAAGAATGTTTGATCTTGAAACCAGGATTTGTTGTTCCTGAAGAATGGATAATCATGAGAGCACCTAGAGTCAATGATCTGTACGTGTTGGACATGAGCGTAGCCACTACTACCACGGGTCAGACTCACTGCTTCATGTCACGAGCCACAGAAAAGGAGTCACGTTTATGGCATCGAAAGATGGGCCATATACACCTGTGAAAAATGAACTATTTGGTACAAAATGATTTGGTTAACGGAGTTCATTTGAAAGGTTCTGGAAGGGGAGTGCATTAGCTGCATCAAAGGCAAGCAAAAGAAGAAGTCACATCCTCAAAAGAAAGTCAACTCAGTTTCGAGACCGTTAGAGAGACTTCATATGGATTTGTTTGGTTCGGTGAACGTCAAAAGTATAACTGGTGATCTCTACTGTCTAGTAGTAACTGACAACTACTCCAGATTCGTGGGTATCATTTCTGAAGACAAAAGATGAGACGTTTGAAAGTTTGATGGCGTTGTTTAGAAAAACTGAAAATTTGTACCAAGCTCGTATCAGAAGAATAAGAAGTGACAATGGTACAGAGTTTAAGAACAACAAGATTGAAGAGTATTGTAATGAGAGAGGTATATTGCAAGAATTTAGTGCTCCTTACACTCCGCGGCAAAATGGAGTAGCTGAGAACAGGACGCTAATTGAAACGACCAGGATGATGCTTGCTGATTCAAAGCTACCAATCAACTTTTGGGCAGAAGCAGTGTCAGCCGCTTGCTATACACTCAATCGGGTTCTCACAGTGAAGAAATTCAACAAGACATGTTTCAAACTGATCAACAACCGCAAACCAAACCTGACGTATCTAGAACCGTTTGGGTCTCCCTGCACGGTTATAGAACCTCGTGTAAATTTGGTCCAAAGAGCATTGAAGGAATTTTTGTGGGATATGCAAGTCCAATTAAACGAGTCTTTGTTCCAAGCTATAAGAAGATTATCGAAGCATATAATGTTGAGTGTCAAGGTTATAATACGCAACCTCATTATCTTGGTGACGCATGGCGTTATTATTATGTCACAAATTTGGAAGGTGAGGTAGATGTTCCAAGCGAAGTGATGCCAAGAACTCTTTCATACCATCTAGAAGAGTTGATTATTGGAGAATTGCAGTCAGGCGTCCGCACAAGATGACAAATTGATCAAGGACTTACTTGTTTTTATTCTACAGTTGCTCCTTTACAAACAGAGTTTTCACTTAGTTGTTTTATTTCGCAGATTGAACCGCGAACGTATAAGGAAGCACTAACTGAAGATTCTTGGGTCAACGCGATGCAAGAGGAGCTGAGTTAGTTTGAGAAGTTGGGAGTGTGGAAGCTAGTAGATTTGCCTGATGGTCACAGGAAGATAAACACTAAATGGGTGTTTAAATGCAAAAGAGACGACCGAGGGGTTATTGTTCGAAACAAAGCTCGACTCGTAGTCCAGGGATTTAGTCAGCAGGAGGGTATAGATTTCACCGAAGTATATGCTCCAGTTGCTAGACTTGAAGCTATTAGAATCTTCCTAGCGTTTGCATCTTGGAAAGGATTTAATTTTTTTCAGTTAGATGTTAAATCGGCTTTTCTCTATGCGAAGGTAAAAGAGGAGGTATATGTTGGACAGCCACCAGGCTTCACCGATCCAATCCACAAAGACAAGGTCTATTTACTGGATAAAGCGCTGTATGGTTTACACTAGGCCCCGAGAGCTTGGTACGAGACATTGTCTCAACACCTGCTTGCAAACAGCTTCATCTGTGGAAAAGTGGATGCCACTCTATTCACCAAGTTAGTCGATGGTCATCTTCTGATAGTTCAGATATACGTAGATGATATCATATTTGGGTCAACAAATGAAGATTTGTGCAAAGAGTTTGAAAAAGTTATGAAGCAAAAATTAGAAATGTCATCGATGGGTGAGATGAAATTCTTCTTGGGACTTCAGGTTGATCAATTACCCAAAGGAATATTCATACATTAGACGAAGTATGTTCATGATATCTTAGAGAAATTTGAGATGTCCGGGACTACTCCAGCCGCCACCCCGTTAGCGACAAATCATGGGATAAACGCTGATCTCACCGGAGAGAAGGTAGATGAAACGTTGTATCGCTCCATGATTGGTTCGTTGATGTATTTGACTGCTTCAAGACCCGATATCATGTACCCAACCTGCCTCGCAGCTAGGTTTCAGTCAAGCCCCAGAGCTTCGCATATGGTGATCGTGAAACGGATATTGCGCTACCTGAAAGGAACTCCATTATTGGGGCTGTGGTATCCAAACGAAGGCGACTTCGCGCTAGAAGGGTATTCTGATTCCGATTTCGGATGCTGCAAAGTTAACGCTAAATCAACACCAGCAGGATGTCAGCTTTTCGGACCACGTTTGGTCACCTGGCAATGTAAGAAGCAGACCTCTGTCGCTCTATCTACATGCGAAGCTGAGTATGTATCTGCTAGTAGTTGCTGCTCTCAGATCTCAGATCTTGTGGATTCAGCAACAGATGCGTGATTACGGTTTGCAATTTCTTAACACCCCTATCTTTGTTGATAATAAGGCAGCTATAAACATAACAAAAAATCCTGTTCATCACGCTAAAACGAAACACATAGAAATTCGTCATCACTTTATTCGCGATTGTTTCACGAAGAAGTTGATACGAATTGAGAAAATCCACACTGATGAACCAAAAGCTGATTTACATACCAAAGCTTTTGATAAAATGCGTTTTCAATATTTGTTAAAATTGAACGGTATGAAGCTTTTGTCAGTGTTGGAGGAAATTCTTGGCGTTGATGAAGGTACCACTGTAGATGATGATGAAAAGCGATCTGCAATGGTTTGTCGATTTTTTACTTGTTTTGGTATTTAGGGGGAGTAGGTTATATTTTCAGAAAATACAAAAACTATAACAAATTCAAAAACCCAAAAACATGAAAAATTCAAAAATCCAAAAACAATAGAAAACTGAAAAAGAGCTTGTGTATAAAGGGAAAATGATAGTACATCAGCTAGACAGTTATGGTACGCTAAAGATTTGTAATGAATAAAAGTGTTAAACAGTCTTGCTGATGATGTGTCGATAGGTTTTTATACATTTAGTAAATTTGTTTGGGATATAAACCTAAAATCATCACTTGCTTATTTCGTGGGGAACATCTCTCGGATATATAGGTAACCCCTGAAATCTATGTTGAAAGACGCTATTTCTGACATACTAGGTCTTTGTACGTGATGATATCTGGGGTATTATACCAGGACTTCTGATTTTGCGGGAGAAATAGCCTTGTCCTCATATAATGCTTTTTGTTGCTTTGTTCTTAAAAGCTCACCCTCAGCATAAAAAATGATGAAACATTGTAAAATGCTACTCATGTGCTGTTGAAATAAAAGTTCCCCAAAGGGGACCCACCTAAAGTCGAACCATCATCTCTCTGATTTTGCGGAAGCAATAGCCTGAGATCTCATGGTCTTGCATTTACCCCTTTACAGATATCATTAGTGTGCACTCACCTGTAAGGCTGAATATATTTGTCTGGATACGGGAGTATATTCTGAAATTTGTATCCTGAATAGATTGAAATTTGTATTAAAATTTAAAGTGGATCAGTATATCGTCAATCGATGCGAACTGTTTAATGCTTAGTATGTTATCAAGCTTAACGGTACTAGTAACTTGTCGATAGCTGATATGATTTCCTAACACGATCACCAAAAATATGTTTGTAAATAGTTTTTCATTTATTGCATTTCATTTCCGTATTTCATTTCTAGTTTAGAAACTTTATTCAAAATCCAAAAAGATTTTTCATTTCTGCTTTATTTTTCTGACAAACCAAAGTGGAAAGTTGATTGTCAGATTCTCAGTTTGAAGCAGATGCAGTAAGATTCTAAGTTGGAAGATGTGTTGGGAGTTTCATATGTTAGATCTTAAAATTGAAAATTCAAATACAAGTTCATTAAATTGAAACGTGTAATTTTCAGAATAATGGTTTGAAATATGATTGAACAAAATCAGTTTTTTCTTTGTCTCAGGTCATTAAGTTGGACTTGGTAGACGAATTAAGTAACCAGGGTCATTAATTTGGATCTGGATACTTAAGTGGATTTCATAAAACTAATAACAATATCAAATGTAGTAAAAAAGTGAATAGATTGTAATGTCAGATTTCTGAGAAGCAGGAAATAGGACTGAACCTGTGGAAGCAGCAAAGCAAGACCCCATGGCTAAACCTGAAGAAAAGTTTGAGCCATGTCACAATTCTAGAACCCAGCTTGTTGAGAGGGGGAGTCTGAAGTCGTAACCTGGAGAAACATTCAAGGGGGAGTTTGAAGATTGTCAAAGTCAAGTTTGAATGCTAGCTGCTGATGCTGTTAAAGTTAAAGGTTCAATAGATCTGATTAAGAGAATTAGAGATTGAAGGTAGCTTAAAGTGTCAAATCAATTTGAAAAAGAGACAAGACTGATCAAGACTGAAGACTCAATCCGAAAGACTTCGTCAACATCCAAGGGGGAGTCTGTTGGTGCATAAATGTCTGTTAACTTCGTCTTGTATCGAGTCATGTGTCTAGATAAGATAGAATGGTGCTTGGTATTTGAGAAATCAGATTTTGGATGTTTAGAGGTGATTTTGCACGAAATAGCAAGAGGCTATTTCGCACGAAATGACACTTGGTCATTTCGTACGAAATCAGTCTTGGCTATTTCGTACGAAATAGCAACCCTATAAATACCAAGCTTGCTGATTTATTTGTAACGTTCGTGATTTCAGAGCCGAGGTGCTGCCAATTTGTCAAACGATCAGAATTGCTTTGAAATCAATAAAAGAAAGATAATTAAGAGGAATTAAGTTGTTATCAAGTCTATATCATTGATTCCGCCTTTGATATAGATCGTATACTCTTCTGATTGACTCGTTCGGGTCACACATCGATCCAACAAGAATAAAACGGAAGATTTGCTTTCAACATACATGTTTAACATGAAATCGAATGATTATATTTATTATAAGCTTCAATTACAATGCATGGATGTATTACAAACTCCCCCTCAGCCTGAGCTCACACTGGTTTGTTCGTACAGAATGACAAGTGATGAAAGAGCTAATAGAACAGTACATGGTTCTGTTCTATTTATTGTACGAAGCAAACCACTGTGGCATCTTTGCTGACGTCACCATGAAAGTGACATCTAACCTCCTAACAACCTGAAACTACTGATCTAATACAAGCACTATTATCAAACTACTTATTACAATATATTACAAATAAATAAACTAACTATTGCTTCTCATTCCACTGTTATACTCCCAGCAGTGCTTTGTGTCTTCAGCAGTACTTGAACCATGACAATAGATTGAGCATCAGTGTTTATCTTCAGCAGTCTTTAGCAGTAGATGAAAGAGAGCAGTTGTTGTAGAGGATCAGTAGATATATGTCATCAGTTGTTAGAACCACTTCCAAGGGGAAAGACTGAATACAAACATCTGCTTATTCTGAATCCACTGATCTGATCTAGTTTTGGCTTTATCAACTGTTACATTGGTAGGGTTCAATCCCAACATGGGTCTTCCATTTTCATTGACAAAGGTTATTTCAACTTCTCGATGGCTAGGAAATTGTGATGCTCCCCCTGAATAAGTAACCGTTTTTGGTTTCCAAGTATGTCGTGTTTTACCAGTTTGAATTTTTGAAATCTTAACTTCGTGATTATTAGAAGTTTTAGAAATTTCTGGTTTAACTGAAACAGGTTGTTTGTGAACCACGTCGGTTTTAATTGCCTTCTCAATTACCTTGACTTGTTGGCGTTTCTGTTTCTTTTTCCTTTCTTTTACAAGACGGGGATCTTGTTTTGAAGAAAAAGATCGCTTTCGGTAATTTAGTTCACAGGGATCATCAACTTTGGCTTTTAGTTTATGATGATATGGACAATTCCGAATAATATGTCCAACTTTATCACACTTGAAACATGATATTCGTTCTATAAACCCCGAAGTATCATGTTGATGTCTTGGTGATGAACTTTGTCATTGCGAGGTACTTGGTCCTGAATTGTTTTGACCATTTCTTTTCAACATTTTAACTTGATTAACATGATCTAAGTTAGATTTATTTGCAAATGTTTCAAGTTTATTTGTTCCCTTCGACTTCACAAAGTTCACCTTTTGATTCTTCTTTTGGTTCTGTTCCTTTCGACCTTGAGTCGTTGATTTACCTTTTGGTCTGGTGTGGTTTTGCTGCTTTTTCCCTGTTGGTAATCTTTGATTACCATTTTGTTTTCGAACTTCAGCTCTTGGAATCGAAGGACACTGTGTTACCACAACGTGTGAACCCAACTTTCCCGAAAACCTACTTGTCGAATCTTCAAAAACTTTACTAATTAAAGGTTGATTTACATTTTTAATCGAAAAATCTTTGTCAGGATAGATTTTATCATCACCAACAAGAGTGTACAGCAAATTCACACTCTCAGACTCTTTGCGAGGAAGTGGACTCGACCAACACAGTCTTAGCAGGTTTTGCGGGAGGATCACATAAAGTATGATTCTCGAGAGGTATGTCTTCTTCATTGATTACCGCATCACACTGTGCTGAGTCAGTATCATCGGATTCGTTATATGAAGAATCAGCATCCTCAACAACAACTGGAGGATCCTAAATTTGTTCAGTAGTTGACACACTTGAAACTGTTGACACATCCGAATCTGATGATACTTCCTTTTTGTATCCAAGTTCGGTTGCAAATTCCTCAATGTCTAAAGGAACAGATTGCTCAAAATAAGTTCTATTCTCGTCATCAGGCATTGCGTCATAATTGTGTCTAACAGGTGGTGGACACTTCTTATATCCAATGCACGTGACATCTTTTTTCTCTTTCTCTATGTCAATGATGTGATCCAGCACATACCTAGAGTTTGAATAACTATTTAACTTAAGCTGGATCGCCTCACTTTCACACTTAACACAGGCTAACTCTTTTTGCATGTCCTCGAGACGATTGATATAACAATTTATGTCATTTTGTTTTCTTGAAACCATTTTTGTTAGCTCGGTTTTATCTTCTCTTAAATTGTCAATCACCGTTTTAAACTCTTTTTCATGGTTTTCATAAAACATGTTGGCCTTTTTGCATTTCGAAAGATCCACTATCAAACTTTGAATGTGGATATATGTCACGTCATACTTGCTTTGCAAATCATCATATTTGCTTTGCAAGTCCGACAATTTATCACCTAATTGTCATCAGTCCTTTGGTTTCATTTTGCAGGTATTAATTTTTTGTCAGTTGTTGCGTATGACCACCTTATTCCTTCTCATCTTGTCTTCTTAGAGTAGTGGCGGGGCTTGAGATTTCTCACCGGGGGGTCGAAAACGTATATACCTAATAAAATTATAAAACTGGGGTGTCGAAAATGTATATGCCTAAAAAATTCTACATGAAAATTACATACCGGACACTACTGAGCGAAAACTTCGGGTCGGGCGCCCCCCGGCCCCTACATAGCTGTGCCCCTGCTTAGAGAATAGGGTAAGGTGTATACTCTTAACATACTTTGTGTCACGGCCCACGTGCCCGGTTTGATCCAGTTTGGGAGCCACTGGGCAGGAATCCCGTGGTATTTAATTTAAAGCGACAGCGGAAATCTTTTAATACAGGATCTTTTTAATACTAAAAATGCCCATTTACTTTATTACATAAAGTTTAGGGATAAAACCCTGTAATTTACAATAAGGTGATTTCACGGGGAAATCTTTATTTCTCAAAATATGTTTCTTTATTTATTTACATTGAGCCACTCTTTTAAGCTGATAGTGCTTCACGGCACTTTTCTTGGGTTACACCAGGTCACCTGAAACATGTTTGAAAAAGGTTTTGTCAGCGGGGAAATACTGAGTGAATCATTCTTTTTATGTAAAACAATATTTAGTTATAATTTACAGTATTAAGAGCGATTACAATGTTTCTACATGTCAACCATATACCCACGGTATTTGTCACTCGACCACCCATTGGCTATCTCGTTGTCCAATGGTGGCTGTGACTATGGTCATATCACCCCTTGGCTATCTCGTTGTCCAGTGGTGATGGATTAACAAGTAATGTATACAAAACCCCACATACCGGTTGTAATGACGACTACAAAGACTTAATCCCTGTAATTATAACTTTGAAAATAATTTGGAGTTTTGTAAAGCATAATTGATAAAAAGAGAATGACTCACATTGCATATTTAACGAGCAGTGTATAAGCCTACTGATTTGCCTTGTTTAATCCTAATTTAAATAACAATGCACACAAACTGGGTTAGTAACTAATACAACATTTACGACAATTCACGAGATTAAACCCTCACAACGATTGACAAAGTGCAATACTTAAATATCCAGCGGATTCGCAACGAATAACAGAGCGTAGCCCGAATTTAGGCAATACCCAAATATCCTGTCGGAATCACGACGAATAACAAAGTATAACCCTAAAGTGGGCAGCACTTAAGCATCCGTTGGATAGTTTCAATCGATCGGATATTTAATCATAGCAGAGATCGAGTTTTTACCCTGTTTTGCGGCAGCACTTCGTGAATTGTGTGTGTTTTAAGACTGTTTCGACTATAACTCATAGTACAATTTGAAATTGAACGTCGAACAAACGCACAGAACCAAGTCCCACTGCCCTCTATTTATACCCAGAAATTCGCCCCCCTTGCGCCACGCGAAAGATCTCCTTGTGCGCGTCGCGTGGCGCGAGAGACCCTAGTCTACCATAGGGTGGCTTCGTGTTTAAGTAGCTCAGCTGAGTTGGTTTCGCATGCAATTTCAATTTCTACAGCAAACTGTCGAGATAATACTAACTAGGGTTTACCCCCCCCCCCCTGGGTTTTAGGGGCCTGATCCTGATTCCGATTGTTCTGAAAATTTTAGGGTTTATGCATATTTACTTGGGTTTCTCAATTAGGGTTTCCTATTAGACAAATAAAATAATAATTAATAGTTTTGGTGAGAGTTGTTACATCCTCCCCACCTTAAGAAAAATCTCGTCCTCGAGATTTACTGGAATAAATGAGGATATTTGCGCTTCATTTCTGATTCCAGCTTCCAAGTGTATTCTGGTCCTCTCTTTGACTCCCACTTGACTTTGACTAATACTAGTCGTTTTTGTTTGAGAAACTTGATCTTTCTATCTTCTATTTGAAGTGGTTTCTCTACAAATTTCAGCTTTTCATTTATCTCTATATCTTGAAGAGGTACTACCACGGATTCGTCCGATGGACATTTCTTGAGATTGGATACATGAAATACATTATGTACTCCAGCTAGTTCTTCTGGTAGTTGTAGACGATAGGCTACTGGTCCTATTCGTTGGATTACTGGAAATGGCCCTATGTACCTTGGACTCAGTTTTCCTTTCTTACCAAATCGTACTACTCCTTTCCAAGGAGAAACTTTCAAGAGTACTTTGTCTCCGACTTGAAATTCTAACAGCTTGCGGCGATTGTCTGCATAGCTCTTCTGACGATCTCGAGCCGTCTTCAGTCTTTCCTTGATCTGAGTTATCTTGTCAGTGGTTTCTTGCACAATTTCAGGACCTGATAATTGACTTTCTCCTATTTCTGCCCAACAAACAGGAGTTCTGCACTTGCGTCCGTACAGTGCTTCGAATGGGGCAGCTTCAATGCTTGAATGATAACTATTGTTATAGGAGAATTCAATTAAGGGAAAGTGGTTATCCCAATTACCACCAAAATCTATCACACATGCTCGGAGCATGTCTTCCAGGGTTTGTATCGTCCTTTCACTTTGTCCATCTGTTTGTGGATGATAAGCTGTACTTAAATTTAGTCGGGTTCCCATTGCTTTCTGGAAGCTAGTCCAGAAATGGGAAGTGAAACGACCATCCCTATCCGATACAATGGAGAGTGGAACTCCATGTAAGGATACCACTTCGTCTACGTACAACTTTGCTAACCCTTCCATGTTAAAGGTTTCTTTCATGGGTAGAAAATGAGCTGATTTGGTTAATCGATCCACAATTACCCAAATCGCATCATTACCTTTTCTGGTTTTCGGTAACTTAGTAACAAAATCCATTGTTATGAGTTCCCATTTTCATACAAGCATTTCTAATTGTTGTAGTAGTCCTGAAGGTTTCTGATGTTCTGCTTTTACTTGTGAACAAGTAAGACATTTAGATACATATCTAGCTATATCCTTTTTCATACCTATCCACCAGAAATTATTTCTTAAGTCTTGGTACATCTTATTGTTACTAGGATGCATGGTATACCTAGATTTATGGGCTTCCTCTAAAATCTTATTTCTTTAATCTCCCTGTTTAGGTACCCAAATTCTTTTCTTATGGAATCTCCAAATTCCATCATTTCCTTGTTCCAGTTCCTTTATATATCCTTTCATTCATTTCGTATCATCCTTGATTGTTGTTTCTTGCATTTTCTTCAATTGTTCCATTAAATCTAGTTGCAAATTTAATCTAAGCATACCAACTCGTTGTTGCTTTTCATGATATTTACGACTTAAGGCATCTGCGACTACATTTGCCTTTCCTTCGTGATACTGAATATCACAGTCGTAATCACTTAGGATTTCCATCCATCTTCTTTGCCTCATGTTCAATTCTTTTTGCCCAAATATGTACCATAAGCTTTTGTGATCTGTATAAATAGTAAACTTACTTCCGTACAAATAATGTCTCCAAATCTTAAGGGCAAAAATTATAGCTCCTAACTCTAAGTCATGAGTCGTATAGTTTTCCTCGTGCTTCTTCAATTGTCTGGAGGCATACGCAATTACCTTCTTGCGTTGCATTAGCACACATCCAAATCTTAATTTTGAAGCATCACAATATACTTCAAAATCTTCAGTTCCTTCTGGCAAAGCTAAAATTGGAGCATTTGTCAACTTTTGCTTTAATATCTTAAAAGTTTCTTCTTATCTGGGTCCCCATTCAAACTTAACTGCTTTACAGGTCAGCTTAGTCAAGGGTACAGCTATCTTAGAAAAATCTTTAATAAATCGTCTATAGTATCCAGCTAAGCCTAAAAGGCTTCTAATTTCCATAGCTGTTTATGGGACTTTCCAATTAGTGATTGCTTCTATTTTAGCAGGATCTACATGGATACCTTCGTGATTCACCACATGACCTAAGAATTGCACTTCTTGCAGCCAAAATTCACACTTCGAGAATTTGGCGTAAAGCTTTTCTTTTCTTAACAAAGTTAAGAGTGCATGTAGGTGTTTACAATGTTCCTCCTGACTTTTGGAGTAAATAAGTATATCGTCGATGAAAACGATCACAAATTTATCCAAGTACGGTTTACAGATTCTATTCATCATGTCCATGAATGCTGCGGGTGCATTCGTTAATCCGAAGGGCATGACTGTAAACTCATAATGACCATACCTAGTTCTGAAAGCAGTTTTAGGTATGTCTTCCTCTTGTACTTTCAATTGATGATATCCGGAGCGTAAATCTATTTTAGAAAAATATCTAGCTCCCTGGAGTTGATCAAAAAGATCGTCAATCCTAGGTAATGGGTATCGATTCTTAATTGTAACTTTATTCAGCTCCCTATAATCAATACACATTCACATCGATTCGTCTTTCTTTTTCACAAACAACACTAGTGCTCCCCACGGGGATGAACTAGATTGTATGAAACCTTTGCTTAGTAATTCATCTAACTGCTTTTTCAATTCTAGCATTTCTGTAGGTGCTAGTCGGTAAGGTGCCTTGGCTATTGGGGTAGTTCCAGGAATTAGATGAATTCTAAATTCTACTTCTCTATCGGGTGGTAACCCGGGTAATTCTTCTGGAAAGACGTCTGGGTATTCTGAGACTACCGGGATGTCATGAAGTTCCTTACTTTTAGTGTTAATGGTTACAGAAATCATATACACTGCTTCTTGTTTTCTTGAATAATTGGCCAACTTCATTACTGAAATGAATTTCAATGGTTTTCGTGGCTTATCACCTGTAATTAAAATTACCTCTCCTGTAGGGGTACGAATTTCTACGGAATTTTTATCACAAAGGATTCGGGCATGGTTGGCTATTAACCAATCCATTCCTAACACGACATCGAACCCAGCTAATTTCATAGGTAACAGATTTGCAGAAAACTTATGGTCTAATAGCTCTATCTTTCCTTCTTGCAAAACTTTATCTATATTAACAGAATTCCCAGCTGCCGTTTCGACCGTAAAAATCTGCCTAAGGGTGCTTAAAGGTAAATTAAGAGCTTGACAGAACGAAGTATTTATAAAACTTTGGTTTGCACCAGAGTCAAATAATACTTTTGCAAACACGTCGTGAACTAGGAACGTACCAGCTATCACATCAGGGATGAGTTCGGCTTCTTGAGTGGTCAGCTGGAATGCTCGTGCATTCTTTTTAGTATTTCCGTCTGCTGGTTTGGCTTTGTTGTCTGCTGGTTTAGCTAGCTTAGGACATTCTGGTCTGAAATGCCCGGCTTCTCCATAGTTATAGCAGATTCTGGTCTTTTTCCTACAGTCTTCTTCTCGATCCCTATCGTTTTGCAAAAGTTGCAGGTCACATTGCATCTTCCAAAATGATTCTTTCTGCAATTTCTACAAAAAGGCGGATTTGAGGATTGCCTCATTCCTCTATTCTTGAACTTATTATTATTACTACCCATACGAAATCCTTGGGTAATCTTTTGAGCCAATTCCTTCTTTCGATCTTCTTCTCTTGTGCGCACCTAGTTACGGATCGTCAATAGTGCAAGGTCTCGCAGCTTTAACGATATTACGGATTTCGCCAATTAATCCCCAAATATAGCGGGAAATGAGTACCGGTTCGGGCGAAGCCAGTGTTGGTACGACTCTAGCATATTCGAAGAAAGTCGAAGTATATCCTCGACAACCTACACCTGCCATCCGGTGGGATAAGAACTTGTTTGCCATTTGTTCCTTTTCATATTCGGGACAAAATTTTCTTTCCATTAACTGCTTAAATTCTTCCCAGCTCATGGCATAAGCTACATTTCTTCCTTTGGCTTGAAGCACCGTATTCCACCATTCTAGCGCCCCTTCTTTGAAAAGGTGTGACGCGTACATTACTTTATCTTCTTCGGCACATTTACTTATTGCAATCACTGCTTCGGTTTTCTCTAACCATCGCAGTGTTGTAGTTGCCCCTTCATTACCTGCAAATTCTACTGGTTTACAGGCAAGAAATTCTTTGTAGGTGCAACCAGGCGTTGCAGCTTTCATTTTCCTAAGAACTGGGGCTTGTCGTGGATCGTTGTTATGATTATCATGATTGCCGCCTCCGTTTACACTATTACTAAAATTATCTTCCTGAGTATGTTTACTAGGAATGATTTGTTGTGGTTCAACAGGTTTCTGAGCAGCAGCCACGATTGCTAGAATAGCATTGGCTATCCCTTGAGTAATGATATTCTCAATATCTTGCCTAGTCATATATTGGTTTTCCTGATTTTGCTCAGATTGATTCCCTTCATTAACTGGTTCATTACTAGTGTTTTCCATCTGATAATTATTATAGATATAAACTATTAGTGTCAAATAATTGATAATCTAACAAAACAATTGCACGTAATCACATAATCTTTTCACAACACATATATAGCCAAAATTGTTGATTTCTCGACTTCCATTTCTATAGATTATATTAGGCATCAATACACACTATTTATATTACAACGTTTTATTCCTGAGCTATTTTACATAGTTATATTTTACTACTACTGTTATTATAAAAATATACTTCCCAACCCCACTATTCTTTTGTCAACTGGCAGTTTAGTAGCGACGCTCCCTCTCGTCGTATTTCCAGGAGATTTGTTCTCCCATCTCCCGGATTCTATTCCCCGTACCTATCAGTTCTTCGCCAAACTGGCGGAGTTCAGCTAACTTTTCGTTGCTCATTGGCGGGTTTGGTATAGGTTCTGGGTCAAACTGCGGGAGAAAGGTATAAGGACTATTGATTATATTCTGGAACTGCCAATCGTTAGTCCACCACTCGTCCATTCCTCCTAAAGGTTGTGTGTGGATTAAAGGGTCTGGGATGGCTGGTTCCAAATTTATGGGAGTTTGGGTTTCAGCGGAGTAAGGGTAAAGGTTGTTGGTGATAGGTCTAATAATATCACAGTTTGCCAGTAGACGATCTATTTCATCTTGAAATGTTACTTCTTCAGTTTGTTTAGAACTCTCTCCCATTTCTATCTTTGCTGGTCTTAGAATTTTCCCCAATTTCTATTCATGCTGGCCTAGAGTTCTCTTCGGTCTCGATTCCTTTTCCTTTATCTGAAGGATTTTCTATTTTTGGAATTCTCCTAGTTGCGGGTTTCCCCTTACATACTTTCCTCCAACCTACATATCTTCTTCTTTTCTTAGCTTTTGCTTTCTCAGGAGGTGGAGCTTGAAATTCCATAGGTTCCTCCACATCAGCAAAGTAACCAGTAAAGTCGGTGGATACTTCGATTGGTACTGGATAGAGATTGAGATTCTGAAGGGCTTCAGATAGCTCATTCATGCTGTTTAGCATATATGCAAAATGCACAAAAATGCTAATTTAAAAATTTTATAATAAATTTTCACAAATACTATTTTAAGTATTATTGCATACCGTGTAATTATACTAAGAACTACTGAAATTTAAACACACTAGGATTTATTGTCACTTATTTATTTACGGGATACTTTTCTCCAGAGCTTCTGGCTTGTAGGTACTATAGGTACTGATTTAAAGGTTTGCATTCACTGCTACAGTGGCTAACATGTAAAGATCTGCCCATTTTTCATCTAATTTGTCATCCCATAGTGGATTATTGCCTATTTCCTGGGTTTTTGGATTAAACCTCACTTTCTTTGGTTGGGATTTCTTTCCTTTTTCCTGACTTTTCCTAAGTATCGAATTTCTTTTACTGGGAGAAAGTGGCTTTTCAAACTGGGCTTTACGGACAAATATTCCTTCATCCATATTCGCGGGATATTTTGAGGAAGTTCCTTTTTCTTTAGGTGCAGTATCTAATTTATGATAGATATCCGAAAGCCTTTGTTTACTCATACTGTAACTAACAAATAATCAGTTAATAAAACACATAATCACATAATGGCAATTAGTAGAATTAAGTATTTTGCTGAATACTTAATTTGCTTAAATCAGTAGTAAGGCTTAAATCAGTGGCTCTGATACCACCTTTTCCTGTCACTGGCAGGAATCCCGTGGTATTTAATTTAAAGCGACAGCAGAAGTCTTTTAATACAGGATCTTTTTAATACTAAAAATGCCCGTTTACTTTATTACATAAAGTTTAGGGATAAAACCCTGTAATTTACAATAAGGTGATTTCACGGGGAAATCTTTATTTCTCAAAATATGTTTCTTTATTTATTTACATTGAGCCACTCTTTTAAGCTGATAGTGCTTCACGGCACTTTTCTTGGGTTACACCAGATCACCTGA